>NC_051042.1:8763165-9063165 GCF_904848185.1 Acanthopagrus latus
ACAAAATACTAATTTGATTTCTATTTTCGTTTTTTGAGGCGGTGCCAAAAGAAACGAGTGCATAAGCATTGAGATTCTGCTACACATTGTAAGACAAACCAAGAAAATTTGGGTTAGTTATATTTTGTCCCTGTCAGGGGAAAAATAAATAGGAAAATAGAGACTAGGTTGAAAAATACCCAAAATACACTTGAACTGTTCATTTATGTTTGATTGTGTTTTATGTTGAGCCACATTTTTATGCCTGAGCCCCAAATAAACAGTCAATTCACCCAAGAAACGCTGCCTTCCTCCCTTCCTTCCTTCCATACTGATGAGCCATGAGCGGTGAGGTTCACAGGTTAACTCCAGTTTTTTTGTGATCAGTCCAGAGCACCAATGCTGCTCTGCTTCCTCCAGCCAGCATCTCCAGTCCTTCAAGTCTAGTTTTACCTATAGTAGCTCCTGGTATAGAAGTTAGAGAAGCTGTTTGCTCGATATCACTCAGTTAAAGCGTATAAATAATCAAATGAATGATGGATGAATTCCGTTTAGCTGTGTCTGTTTCAGGATCGCAATATTCAACTGTCACACTTGAATAGTGAACAGAGCCATCATTATGTCATTAGTAATATTGCTTTTCCTACTGTGACAAGTCAAAATGCCTGCGTTGAGTAAACGCAGATAACAGTACATAATGATATAGATACCTGATGATTATCCAGTCCTAATGTGTGGTTGCCTCTGAAAGCATATTCTATTAGACTAGATACTCAGTTAGATCTACAACACACACTTATCTTTAAAGATAGTTTGACAACCTGCACAAGTAGGTGTAGTTGTGAAATGTTAGAAAATGCATTAAAATGTCTCTAGTCTGAAATAGACAACTATAGAAATAATCCTCTTAAAAATAAATAAATAAATAAATAAATAAAAATAAATGAAATTTTAAAAAAATACAGTATTGTTGGATACTAAAGGGTCTGTTTGTGCTGCACAAGTATAGACGGTAAAGAAAAAATACTCCTGTCCTAATCCAGACAGGTTGTAAAGACTATAGGAATGCATAGAAAACACAGCGGAGCTGTCTGTCTCACAGGTCTTCTGAGGGGTGAGGTAAGGCGAGGCCCTGCTGGTGGCTGCCGCTCTCGAATTAACTGCCTTTGTTTCCTGAAAGCCGAGCTGGGCTATCTCAGCCATTAATTCATTCACCCCCCTTCTATCCTCCCTCTCCTCTTGAGCACAAACAACACTTCCTTAGTGTTACACACAATTTTTTAAAATATATGACATATTTTCTCATTTCCCTCTGTTGAAGTCTTTGTTTTTGTTAGAAGATTAGAGAGAGGGGAGATAAAAAAAATTCTGTAATTTTTAATGAATGAGTCATTAATAGTTTGTGCGACCAGCGCTACAAGCCCCTAGTCCAGGCAGAGTCAGCTAGCTAATGATTACAAATTACTACACTACAACTGTGTGTTAAATAATAGGAATACAGAATATTTTGCACCTCTGACATAAACTTATACATCACTTTTTATGCTTTCATTTTTTTGGCTCTGTCCCTTACAGAGACTGTCCATGCCACTGTTCTACATTTCTCAGCCTCTTGATGGTGATTGATGTTGATGCAACTCAGTGGCGTATCTAGGACATGTTTACTGGGGTGGCCAAGATGGGACACAAAGCTAGTGTGGGGTGGCCATGGCATAGCGAAGTTTAATGCCACGTACGCAGCCGACCGCAGTTGAGATTTAAGGAATAGATGTCTATGTTTAAGTATGGGGTTTGCTGCGTATTAGCAAATAACAGCATACACTTGGGGAAAAATTGGACCATCCATTTTAAATTAAGTCATGTATGAGAGTACACAACAACTTCAGGTAACTGTTCATGAATGACACATCTGGACAAAACAGAACTTGACATAACACGCTTAGCAGGTGGAGCTCAAGACACTATCTCCTGATCCTCTGGGTGTGGCTGGTCAGCTGTTGAAATACACAGATATCTGTGAAATCTGAGCCATCAATAGGTTGGAGGTTCTGCCACACACACATACATATATTTTTTCACACTCACACATTCATACATATGTATATACATACATTACATACATTTATTGTGAGCCTCCGTGGTAATTTCAAACTATCCAAGCATGACCTACCATCCTGTGCAGGGGGAGCTGACTGCTCTTGGTCACTACTGCTGTACCGAGGCTGCTGACTTGACTGGGCCTTCCCACAGTTGCTGGTAGAAGCTGTGGCTGGCTCTGACTCTTTTCTTTTTGAAGAAGCTCTGAATATCTCTGCTTCTCTTCATAGCTATTCTCTTAATAACCCTGCAAATAACAATCATTTTTAAAAACGCTAACGTTAAATGCTTAACTTGGTCTCCTCCACTGAACCGCCACCTTATCATGGTGGAGGGGTCTGAGTACCCGAATGATCCTAGGAGCTATGCTGTCTGGGGCTTAATGCCCCTGGCAGGGTAGCCCAAGGCAAACAGGTCCTAGTTGACGGGTCAGACTATGAGCGGCTCCAATGCCCCCTGATGACGAGTATAAAAACAAGGACATTCACGGCTCGCAGGCGAGTGCCTAGTGGCCAGGTCTTAGCCTGTGGGACCTAGCCAGGCTCAGCCCGAAAGAGCGACCATTTGATTTCGGTGCCATGTGATCTGGGTGGCGGCTGTGGGTGGCCGTGGGCGGGGGCGTCCCAATCCCCAGACGGTGACTCTGGCCATGGGGACATGGAATGTCACCTCGCTGGGGGGGAAAGAGCCTGAGCTAGTGCGGGAGGTTGAGTTGAGGTACCGGCTATAGATAGTTGGACTCCCCTCCACGCACACCCCTTGAGAGAGGCTGAACTCTCTTTCGCTCTGGAGTTGCCCGCGGTGAGAGACTGCGAGTTGGTGTGGGCTCGCTTATAGCTCCCCAGCTCAGCCTCCATGTGTTGGAGTTTTCCCCGGTGAACAAGAGGGTCGTTTCCCTGCGCCCTCGGGCCGGGTATAGGTCTCTCACTGTTGTTTCGGCTTACGGGCCGAACAGCAGTGCAGAGCACCCAGCCTTCTTGGAGGCCATGGGAGGGGTACTCCCCAGTGCTCCAACTGGGGATTCCGTCGTTCTACTGGGGGACTTCAGCGCCCACGTAGGCAGTGACAGTGTTACCTGGAGGGGTGTGATTGAGAGGAACGGCCTCCCCGATCCCGAGTGGTGTTTTGTTACTGGACTTCTGTGCTAATCACAGATTGTCAATAACAAACACCATCTTCAAGCATAAGGGTGTCCATCAGTGCACGTGGCACCAGGACACCCTAGGCCGGAGGTCAATGATCAACTTTGTGGTCATGTCATCTGACCTCCGGCCGTATGTCTTGGACACTTGGGTGAAGAGAGGGGCAGAGCTGTCAACTGATCACCACATAAGGGTGAAGTAAGGGATGCTGTTAAGCTGAAGAAGGAGTCCTATCAAGCAAGGTTGGCTCGCGGGACTCCTGAGGCAGCTGACGGGTACCGGCAGGCCAAGCGTGCTGTGGCACGGGCGGTCACGGAAGCAAAAACCATGGAGGCCATGGAGGAGGACTACTGGTCAGCCTCGAGGAAATTCTGGCTAACCATCTGGCGCCTCAGGAGGGGGAAGCAGCCCTCCACCAACACTGTTTACGGTGGAGGTGGGGAGCTGTTGACCTCGACTGGGGATATCGTCGGGCAGTGGAAGGAATACTTCGAGGATCTCCTCAATCCCACTGACACGCCTTCCACAGAGGAAGCAGGGGCTCGGGACTCAGAGGTGTAGTCATTCATCACCCAAGCCGAAGTCACTGAGGTAGTTGGGAAGCTCCTTGGTGGCAAAGCACCGGGGGTGGATGAGTCTCTGGATGTTGTGGGGCTGTCTTGGCTGACACGTCTGCAGCATTGCAAGGCAGTTAGGGACAGTGCCTCTGGACTGGCAAACCAGGGTGGTGGTCCCTCTATTTAAAAAGGGGGACCGGAGGGTGTGTTCCAACTATCGAGGGATCACACTCAGCCTCCCTGGGAAAGTCTACTCCAGGGTACTGAAGAGGAGAATTCGGCCGATAGTTGAACCTCAGATTCACGAGGAATAATGCGGCTTTCGTCCTGGCCGTGGAACACTGGACCAGCTCTATACCCTCCGCAGGGTGCTCAAGGGGTCATGGGAGTTTGCCCAACCAGTCCACATGTGCTTTGTGGACTTGAAGAAGGCATTCGACCGTGTCCGTCGCGGCATTCTGTGGGAGGTGCTCCAGGGGTAAGGGGTCGGGGGCCCGCTGCTAAGGGCTGTACGGTCCCTGTACGACCAGAGCAGGAGTCTGGTTTGCATTGCCGGCAGTAAGTCAGACCTGTTCCCGGTGCATGTTGGACTCCGGCAGGGCTGCCCTTTGTCACTGGTTCTGTTCATTATTTTTATGGACATAATTTCTAAGCGCAGTCAGGGGCCAGAGGGGCTCTGGTTCGGGAACCACTGGATTTCATCTCTGCTTTTTGCAGACGATGTCATCTTGTTGGCTCCGTTGAGCCAGGACCTCCAGCATGTTCTGGGGTGGTTTGCAGCCGAGTGCAAAGCAGCTGGGATGAAAGTCAGCACCTCCAAGTCTGAGGCCATGGTTCTCGACCGGAAAAAGGTGGCTTGCTCCCTCCAGGTTGGGGGAGAGTTCTTGCCTCAAGTGGAGGAGTTCAAGTATCTTGGGGTCTTGTTCACGAGTGAGGGAATGATGGAGCGTGAGATTGACAAGCGGCTCGGTGCAGCAGCCGCAGTAATGCAGTCATTGTATCGGTCTGTCGTGGTGAAGAGAGAGCTGAGCCGAAAGGCGAAGCTCTCAATTTACCATTCAATCTACGTTCCTACCCTCACCTATGGTCATGAACTTTGGGTCATGACCAAAAGAATAAGATCCCGGATACAAGCGGCCGAAATGAGTTTCCTCTGCAGGGTGGCGGGGTGCTCCCTTAGAGATAGGGTGAGGAGCTCTGTCACCCGGGAGGAGCTCGGAGTACAGCCGTTGCTCCTCCACATTGAGAGGAGCCAGCTGAGGTGGCTCGGGCATCTATATCGGATGCCCCCTGGACGCCTTCCTCATGAAGTGTTCCTGGCATGCCCCACCGGGAGGAGGACGCCGAGGAAGACCCAGGACACGTTGGAGTGACTATGTCACTCAGCTGGCCTCGTAACGAATTGGGATCCTCCCGGAGGAGCTAGGGGAAGTCTCCGGGGTGAAGGAAGTCTGGGTGTCCCTGCTCAGGCAGCTGCCCCTGCGACCCGGCCCCAGATAAGCGGAAGAAAATGGATGAATGGATGGATGGGTGGATGGTTTGCAGGCTGCTGAACGAGCTAGTGCAGTGTAGTTCGTCTTTTAGCTGCTACTTAGTGCTAGTTTTCCTACACATTCGGAGGGAACTATGACATAACTAAACATTAAGTTACCTTTCAATAGACAGATTTCAGCGTTTGTAGCAAACAGTTGACGTTGTCACTGTGACCGTCCTCCTGTTTCAACGACCGGACCGGGCAAGCAGCAGCAGATGAAGCGTGCCGTGCTCATCTCATCAATGTACATGCCCTTTTCCTTTAAAACTTTCTTCAAGAAAGTCAATTATCTGTCCACAATTTCCATATCCAAAAACCTGATCAATTATTTTTTACCCATTAAATTGTTGAAACATTTTTTAAACCTTTATCATTTTATTATTACCAGCTCTTACACTGGCTGAGGATAATTTGACTGCATGCTTTACTCATCCAGTTCCATGTTTTAATGAGATGTCAATACTGTAAATTCAATATATTGACTAGGAAGAATGTGTTTGTGTGAGTATCTCCTGAAAGCTTCACACACTACACTCAGTGAGGTAACATATAATGTCTCTGTCCTCGTCCGGCGCGCCATAGGGCTTGTTTTGTCTACTGCTACAGGGGAATGAGCTCTCTGTCTATATATGTTCTCAGTGAACAGGCAGCTTGAGGTTACTATTCTTCTACAACTCTCTCTCTCTCTCTTCTCTTCCTGCTGAGACAATGCTGTGCTAATGTGCTCTGCAGAGCTGAGTTGATTCTCTCTCCTGGAGAAATGCCCTGAAGGAGCTCTCTGGCAAATCACTGCAGACACAACACACTGGATCCCTTACACACTGCTGACCATCTGGCAAGACAGCACAGGGAACTGACATAGACACACACAAACACATACAAAAATACACACTCACAAACTCATGTTCATTCCAGGACAGAGATGTGGTTATGTGAACACTGTCATGGGCACTGTACACTGCATTGTCTACTCGTCAAATCTCTATTCATGTACCAGCTGACTCTGCTTTCATTCATTCTCTCTCTATTTGCTCGGTTTAGAGGAGTTGAGTGTGTCGAGAGGCCAATTACCCAGCCTTTGTGCCAGCTTGTGCCACGCCAATAGGCCAGTGTTAAGTGTGTGTGTGTGTGTGTGTGTGTGTGTGTAGGTGTGTGTGTGTGTGTGTGTGTGTGTGTGTGTGTGTGTGTGTGTGTGTGTGTGTTGTTTCTGAGTGTCATCACTCCCTGGGATGCAAGAAGAAAGCAAAAATATATATTTTTACTAAGGAAAATGACAAAAATAAGCAACAACAATAAGTAATGCACAGTGACTTGAGTAAGTAACTTTAATCTGATTACTGGTTTGGAAATATTAACGCGTACTCGTTACTGAAAAAAGTGGTCTGATTAGAGTAACCGGCATCACTGATTGTGTAGCTTAAGTACAACATGGAGCTTGAAGATATAAAGAAAAAAAATAAAGACAGGAGAATTAACTTTGATCAAGTTTGGAGGAAAGTCGGAGGTATGTGTCGGCTTTGTCAAGTGCGGCACTTTCATTATTCATTAAGGTAATTCTAAACAGTTTTCTGTACTTCACACAACTCAGAATTGAAGTTGAGAACGTCAGTTATAACAGCCCATGTATAAAAAAGTTGTCAGGTTTAAAGTGAACTCGGGCTCATAATTACAGTTAATGTGTCAGGCTGGGCCGGGCTCAGACACAACGTGCACTGGCTCAGGTAGGGTTGGGCTTGATTTTTTTGGGCCCGTACTAAGCTCTACTTTACATCTAAATATGACCCTTACAGTGCCTCAGAATATGAGCTTGGGTTAAAACCAGCAATACCCTGATCCTCAATAGTAAGTTTGGTCACATAAAAAAATGCTTTCAGTGACATAATTAGTGACTCAGCAATGACTTTCTTTTCAAAGATGTACTTGATTAAATCTGTCAAACCCCTTTCAGACATACAACGCTTTAATGATTTGTTAATATTTGAAAAAGCCTGCCATACAGGGAATGAACAAGCTACAGTGATCAGTGATACAGTGAACTTTCACTCAGAATTACACAGGCAAGTTTTTTCTGATCTGATTGCATCATTCGACTCTTCCTTTAAAAACCTTTTGAAAAAAACAGTGTTGTAAAAAGTACCCATAGGTCATACTTTAAACTAAAACTATGGTGTCAAAATATCATTAAATATTACTAAAAGTGACACATAAATATAGTACTTGAGCAAAGGTCTTACAGTATATTAATTAGAATTAAATATCAACATTAACCTTCTGGCAATAAATGTACTTAAGTATCAAAAGTCAATTTATATATCTAGTTTGGGGATGTCAATACAATGTGTTGATTTAGATATATCAGTTATAGAAAAAAATGATTCTGATTAATCTGACTCTATGACTCGCCTTAGCCTCATGTCACTGCACATGTTCTCGTCACATTCCACAGCAGCTTTGTAAACATGATGGTGGCGGATAGCTAAATGCTGCTGTGGCCTACTGAGTAGAAGTCCCACTGCAGCCAGAGTATCTTCCAGTCTGACAGTTCTTTCTCGAACCCAGGAGGGCTGTGGTTAACAGTCAGACTTATACCATCGCTACCAGACCTTTGTTTCAACCTGAGTAACATCATTAGCATGAATGTTAGCAGAGATAACGGTAGCTGTTACTCAAACATAAGGCCTTCTTGTGCTGCAGAGTTTGTTCATAATCGAATTGCAATGTGTGCGCACTGCCACTAGACAACTTCACTGTTAAACTTTCCTTCTGCTCCAGTGGCTGCTCTAAGCTCAGCCACCTACCATCATTCTCTACTCACTCACTAACTGCCCTGTTCTTAAAGGAGCCACAGCACTCTTTAACTCCAGAGGCCAGGCTTGGTGGAGGACATAACAGTCCCAGATGCAGCTGTAGGCCATTCCATTTTAAAGCAGCTTCCTTTTTTCAAGTTAGCATAACATGTCAGGGAAGATCGTAAAAATACCAAAACACACTGAAGTGGGGCTTAAAAAACATCAAGATGGAACTGTTGATAGGAGTCCTGGAGTATTGGAGTCCATCAAGCTTCCAATCACTTCCATTTCTTTCACTCTTTTGAGAACTTCACTGTTAAACTTTCCTTCTTCTCCAGTGGCTAACAGCTGTCTGCTCTAAGCTCAGCCACCAGCCGTCACTCTACACTCACTCACTAACTGACCTGTTCTTAAAGGAGCCACAGCACTCTTTAACTCCAGAGGCCGGGCTTGGTGGAGGACATCACGGTTTTCAGGTGGAAGTAAAGTAACAGTATATGACAATTTATACAAATTATTAGTGTAGTTAGTACACAACTTGATAAAATATTCTTACCTTCCACCAGTGCTGAGCAAGAAAATACACATTTGGAGTGACATCTGTGAAGAGCCCTTTGGCCTCCAGACCTAAATGGTGATACCTGTCTCCTAAATACTGCAGATACACATTTGCGTAAAACCAACTAGTTAATCAAAGGATGTCTAGACCCAGTTTGATCACTGTGTTACATGTATGACACCCCTCCATTGCTGTTGTATGGTTTTGAAAGCGATGTTATTGGGAGGTTGATTTTTAGATATATAGGAATGCTGGTTACCATAACTTTTGGTTTGGTTGTGGAATTGGTTGTGTTTTCTTAGTCTTAGGATGATTCACTCTCCTACAGGCCAAGCATCTGGTGGTTAACATCCTACTTAACATCAAATATGCACAATAGAAAAAGATCAGGTTTAAGGTCTTGTGATTCTGTTGTTTTAATAGAAAAGATGAGGTTTAAGGTCCTGTGATTCTGTTGTTTTAATAGAAAAGATGAGGTTTAAGGTCCTGTGATTCTGTTGTTTTAATAGAAAAGGTAAGGTTTAAGGTCCTGTGATTCTTTTGTTTGAATGGAAAAGATCAGGTTTAAGGTCCTGTGATTCTTTTGTTTTAATAGAAAAGATCTGGTTCAAGGTCTGGTGATTCTGTTTGTCTGATGGAAAGATCAGGTTTAAGGTCTTGTGAGTCTGTTGTTTTAAAAATCCTGTCATTTTAGATAGAAAAGACCAGAGGGGTATTGCACAAAACCAAGATAAGGCATTAAGCTGGGATATGTTGGTTATCCTGGCTGAATTTAGCCTCAAGTTGGTTGCATGACAGCAGGTCAAACTTAAACTTAAGCCAAGTTACTATGAAGATTTATTCTCTGCAGCTAGCTTGCTCCAGACCAGGCTAACAGCCAGGCTAAGATTCTAGTGATTCTAGTGATTCACCTGTATTTCCACTGTCAATCCTGTGAGGAATTAATATGTTTTACAGCATGTCCATGGTCTTTCTAAGTATGTTGCATCATTTTAATTATCCTGCATTAAAATATTACATAGGTTATATTGTCATTTCTCATTTAATTTAAATCTGTTGGATGTTTGTAATTGCAACAGTCTTTTTATATTGATTCAAGTGGTAGTATTATTACTCAGGCCAAGTTTAATATTGCTATGTTAATGAAGACTGCTTGTCAAATTGTTGTCATAGGTTTCATAAATACGTGTTTTATTGCAGTAATTGAGATTACAAAACACAGCTGATGAAGTTGCAAAGGTGTTTTCAATGAAATCTGTGACGAGGGCAATATAGTATATATAGGTTCAACTCCCATTCACCTGTTCCTTCGTCATAATGGCTTGCTCTTTTTTGGAGGATGTACTGGATGAGGAAGCCCTAATCCTCAGAGGGGCATTTAGGCATGAAAGAGTCTACCGGGACAGGTCAGACCCATTGGTCTTTGAAGATGACTATCTCATTGAGAGATACAGATTCTCAGGTGATGGACTAAGATATTTATGTAGGCTGCTGGGTCCAAAAATTTAGCATCAGATGGCATGAAGCCATGCTCTCTCTGTACCACAGATGGTCTATGTTACATTGAGATTTTTTGCAGCTGGAAGCTTCCTTAATTCTGTTGGGGATGCAGAGAACCTCAATAAATTAACAATTTGCCGCACAATAAGACGTGTTTGTCTGGTCCTGAAGTCATTCATCAACATATTCATCACCTTCCCTGGCCACAGAAGACCCCTCTACATCACGGAGGAGTTTAACAAGATTGCAGGTTGGTAACATGCAGCCATTAGTTTCTAACTTGATCAGTCACAGTTGGATACTCACTATTTTTTGTCACAGCTTTCCCTAACATCATTGGTGCAGTGGATTGCACACACATCAGGATCAAAAGCCCTTCAGGAGAACATGAGGGAGATTACATTAACAGGAAATCCTTCCACAGCATCAATGTTCAGGTAAGATGATTTGTGGTTACTATGACCTACATAAATTAATTCTGTGCATTAAATGACCTTATTAAGTTACAACTTAACTTTTCAGATGATCTGTGATGCTGACTGCCTTGTCAGCAATTTATAGTAAAAGTGGCCTGGCTCAGTGCATGACTTATGAGTCTTTCGGGCTAGTCCAATTTATGAGAGACTTTCACAAGGTAAGCCACACATTTTATTTGTACTGTAAGCACCTTGGACATCATGAGTGTTTACTCTGCCATGTAGTTTTCTAAATGATATCTTGTATTATCAGGCAAATTCTCTGGTGTGATGCTGGGAAACAAAGGTTACGCCTACAAGTCATTCCTCTTGACTCGCCTTGTGGACCCCAAACCCCACCACAGCAGGCCTACAACCATGTACAAAGCAAGACAAGGGCGCTAATTGAGATGATTTTCGGCCATCTGAAATCTAGGTTTCAGTGCCTGCACCACCTGAGGGGTTTCCCGGACAGGGCCTGTGATGTCATTGTTGCATGCGCGGTACTGCATAACAATGCAGGCCTGTATGTTTAACAATGCCCCACTATGTAATGATGTAATACACTATACATCTACACTTCGGTGTAGTTTTTGTCTCTATGACCTTTCAAGCACATTCTCTATGAATTCAGTTATATTTGATTTAGATTTGACCAATGAAACATCCTACTAGTTTTTTTAATTAATTCATATATATGATTCATGCTGGTATGCTGAAAGTCAATGTAGTTCTGAGGGTACAATGTTTTGTTTTGTTTTTTTCTAATAAAGACAACCATTATGGTGGTTTATTACATTATGCACCAAATTGTTACATTTTCTTGATAAAAAAAAAAGTGATGTGTGTGTGTGTTTAGGTATTATGCACATTTTATTATTGTTCTTCTGTCTTTTACAACTGTTTTAACTATTGTTCTTGTGCAGTGATGTTTCAGACAGTTGTAATTGTATGACTGGAGTGACAAACAACTTGAATGTGAGCCTCCGTGGTAATTTCAAACTATCCAAGCATGACCTACCATCCTGTGCAGGGGGAGCTGACTGCTCTTGGTCACTACTGCTGTACCGAGGCTGCTGACTTGACTGGGCCTTCCCACAGTTGCTGGTAGAAGCTGTGGCTGGCTCTGACTCTTTTCTTTCTGAAGAAGCTCTGAATATATCTGCTTCTCTTCATAGCTATTCTCTTAATAACCCTGGGGGAAATGTAATTTAATCACTCAATCAATCAATCAATCAGTCAGTCAATTCACTTTTAAGTAATATCTATAACTAGAAACAACAAGCAGGATCATTGTCAAATTGGGTTAGAATCAGTGTGCAAAATACAGGTGTTGGTGGGGCTCTGGAACCTCTTAAGTAACATATTTGACACCATTAAAAAGTCAAAAATAAAGGAGGTGTCAACAATGTGCCTAATTATGTCTATTCATAGTATCTACAAAGGTATATTTTTACATAACTACCGACATCTTCGATCACTTTTAATAGCACAATTAACACATATTGCATCTCAAGCATTTGTGGCATTTGAATACAATTTGTTCTGCCTCTGCCAATTGAAAGGTCTAAATATGTGATCTGTGAAGATGAGCTAACTGATCTAAACGAAAAGTGCTTTATCTCCAAGAGCAAAAAGTCTTTAAACACCCCTTAAATCACAGAGCTATTAAATAAATCCCAGCTTGTTGTGTTATAGCTCCTTAAACCTAGACTGTCACATTATATTTCACACACTGGTAGGTCAAAAATTAGCTCTATTGAACACACACATCTGCAAAAAACACCCTCAGTCTTCAGTCCAGAAAGCAGCCGTTCATATTTCATGGCGGTATGCAAATACCAATCATTTTTAAAAATGCTAACGTTAAATGCTTAACTTGGTTTGCAGGCTGCTAAGCGAGCTAGTGCAGTGTAGTTCGTCTTTTAGCTGCTACTTAGTGCTAGTTTTCCTACACATTCAGAGGGAACTACGACATAACTAAACATTTAGTTACCTCTCAATAGTCAGATTTCAGCGTTTTTAACCAACAGTTGACGTTGTCACTGTGACCGACCTCCTGCTTCATTAACGACCAGCAAAAGCAGTTGAAGCATGCTGTGCTCATCTCTCCTGGCTCACCTATCAGACCTGCATGGCCATTGGCCAAACGTCTGCTGACCAGAAATCAGCTCTTACAGCCTCAGTACGGCCATTACTGTGTTAGTTAAAACTGTAAAACTGGCCCTAAATCAGCTGATCAGCTGTCATCATTGATTGGCAGCATTTCTCTTGTTTTTTGTGTTGATGAACTTTACCAGCTACCTATCAGATCTGGGGTGACCACAGGGGTGGCCAATGAGGAAGCAGGCCACCCCACAGAATTGCTATTGTGTACTACATTATTACATAATGGGGCGCTACAAGGCACTAAGAAAGGAGAGGGCCCAAAAATTAAGTGAAAAAACTTGCAATACATTGCTCCCTGACAAGTCCCCCCCAGCCTATCTTTAGTTAATAAAAGATCTTAAATGTAAATTGTTGCTGTGTGTGTGTGTGTGTGTGTGCATTTTGTTTAGCATTGGTGGTTATCTTTTAAATTCTACTTCACATTCATGAAAAAGGGGGGACACCACAAGGCTTTTCTACTTTAACTTTTTTTTATATGGCAGTCCTCATTTGTCTTGGTTGCTTGGATCCTGGAATAGAGAGAGCAAAAGCAACAAAGATTAAAAAACACTGTATTGCAGTTATGGTTACTGTGTGCACTGAAATACTCACTTCTCTTTCTAGTTTCTGGATTTCCAGGTCCAGTTTTCTGAGTGTCCAGTGTTTAATCTCAAGATCCAGCTCCATTTCCTGGAGCTTTTTCTTCTTGAGTATCATCTGTCTCTCCAGATGTTTTGCATATAGTCTTCTGACAGTTTGTGAAGTCTGTAAAAGAAATGTCAATTAGCACAGAAGGTTTTGTGCATAATGTAGATTTACTTTAGCCAATACTCACAATGTTACCAGGCTGCTTAGGAGACTGTGCAGCATCTGGGTCCTTTTACACATATATGTTTTATTAGCACCACATCAATGACTTCATATCCTTTATGGACTAAATAAGCAGGATATTTCCATAAAACTGACATACCTCAAGCCTTCCGGAGTCCAGTGACACAGTCTCTTCATCTGCAGACGTGCATTTAGAAATTAGAATATCATGGAAAAGTTTATTTATTTCCATAATTCCATTCAAAAAGTTAAACTTTCATAGATTATAGATTCAGGGCCCACAATTTAAACAATTTCAAGTATTTATTTGTTTATTTGTACATAATTTGGGCTTCCAGCTCATAAAACCCATGAAAACAGGAATTCAAAAAATTAGAATACTGTCAAGAAATCACCATTTACTTCTCATTTTTTGCAGGAAAAAAAGAAAGAAATTAGGATCACATCAAATCAATCAAAATATGGTACTTTCAAAACGATGTGTTGGTCTTCAATACTTGGTTGGGAATCCCTTTGCCTTAATCACTGCCTTGATGCGCTGTGGCATTGAGGCAATCAGCCTGTGGCATCGCCTGGGAGTTATGGAAGCCCAGATTTCCTTGATGCTTGCTGTCAGCTCTTCTTTGTTTTTGGGTCTGGTGCCCCTCATTTTCCTCTTGATAATACCCCATAGATTCTCAATGAGGTTTAGGTCCAGCGAGTTGGCTGGCCAGTCAAGCACTGTGATGGCATGGGCATCAAACCAGGTTTGGAACCCGACAGTTGTAGTCCATCTCCCGGATGCGTCTGAATGTGGTGTTTTGTACTGCAGCTTTGTACTGCAGTGAACGGGGTCCAGAGAAAAAGTGAAATGAACCACCTAAAACAAGGCTCACCTTAAAAAATCTATAACAAGTGTACGTTGTATAGGGAAAATTCACACTGCTTCACATCGCCGTCAGACCGCCCTTTCTTTTGGCACTACATTTTCTCAACCGTAGAACCTCCGTATCCCTACGCATTAGTGTAACTGGGCAACAGGCGATCTGCCAGTGGCGAAATACAGTGTGAGGCTCAGCTGCTGGACGAGAAATTTACTTTCGATGAAAACTAAACTTAACAGACTGTAGAACCTCTGTATCCCTACGCATTAGCGCAACTGCGTAGGGATATGGCGGTTCTAGCGTCCGGGCTCTCTACTTCTCCAAACTGAGGCTGCGCTGATCTGTGATTACAGTAGGGAACAGACCGACTATAGATATGTACTTTATATGACCCCACCTCAAAAAAAACGAACTATCCCTTTAAAGTCACTTACCAGCCTGCAAAGGTCCTTTTATGGCCAAGACTAGGTCAAGCCGCGCTAGCTCAGTTATCCTGGATTTCTTTATTCTACTTTTGTGCATTACCCCTCTGGCCTGAACTCCTGTGATACTGTTGTTTTTTTCTGTTTTGCTGTGTTTGTTAAATCAATGTAAAGAATTCCTGTGATTCTGTTGGTCTGACAGGAAAGATCAGTGTGGAATACCTGTGGTTTGTTTTGTTTTGTTTTGTTTTGTTTGTTTTGTTTTGTCAGAAACGATCAGGTATGAAGTATGGAAATATATTTCATGTCATGAATTCTATCTCCTGAGTAGAATGTTGATTGAAAGGATAAGTAGGTGAACTGTCTCTTACTGTAAAGTAAAAGTATAAAGGTAATTTTGTTTCCGTTTTATAGAGGGATCTTACAGAAGGAAAATGGAAGTTGTTTCAGTAGAAGGTCTGAGAGAGATTTAACTGGTCCTGGTCCTGTGAACTACATTCATGATAATTGTGGCAATGCTAGCTTTTGTTTGTTGTTTGTTTTGTCTGTCATTTGTTGCAACATGGGTCGGAAAATATGAGAGAAAATGACTCGGCTAAAAAGATAAAAGATTAAAGAAAAAAAAAACATTTCTCCTCCCTCAAACTTTGGAGGTATGACAGTAACCACTGTAATGCAGAACCTACAATAGTTTCTCTTACAAAGCAAAATAAAAAGCTAATTTTTTAATACCCAAGACAATCAAGGTAGAAGAACAAGGGTGGGTTCCAACAAGAGAAAGTTTAAAACCAAAGACAGCAAAACCAACAACATTTGCTCCACTACTTACAATGACAAAAGAAGTTGTCTACAGACCTTGGAGCCAAAGGAAGCTAAAATCAATAGTTGGACATTTTCCCAAGGATGTAAGAAGTAAACAAAAATGGTTAAAAGAATGGAATTCAGTATGCAGAATCTACAGTCCTCATATGCCTGCTATGATGCAACTGTTAAAACTGACTATGCCATCTGATTTGAAAGACAAAGTAATCGATGCCTATGAAATCCCCCGCAATCCCACAGAGTGGTCCAGGATCACACCAGAGAAAGCTCAGATGCTTTACAGCATCATAGCGTTAGCAGTTCAGTGGGAAGTAACACAACAAATTGACTTTACCCCTCTTACAAAAATGAGCCATGAGAATTGCTTCTCATGTGGTGAGCCAGGTCATTGTGTAAGAGCATGCCCAAACAAGGCAGCCCCATGCACCCTGCCCAAGGCACCTCCATCAAGCAACCAAAATAGAAGACCCACCGACCCCACAGTATAACCAGTAAAGCTGTCAGGACAGTGACAAAATTACAATAGGAGAAAATGTATCCCAAGCTCCTCTAATTAAATTAGCAAAAGCAAAGGAATAACGCAATTTAATGACAAATGTGAATTAACATAATTGTTGATAGAAACAGGAGCTTCTCTTTTTCCACATTAAAATCAACAAAAACTTCTCATTTGAAAGTATCTGAAGAAAGTTTCACTACTTCCCGCTACTTTCTTCTGTCAGATACCACACCCGTGAATCTGTTGAGGGTGAGATTTGTTATGCAAACTCAATTGCACCATCCATTGCATCCTTTTAGAGACTTATCAATATAATAAAACAACTGTGTTAGCTGTGCCAACAGATCACAAGTAACCCATAAGTGAAGAGACAGGGAAAGTCCATGATAAGAGTAGTGTCTAGTGTTCCCCCGTCAGTGGGGGATATATTGAAACTGACTGCTCCACACATCACATTAGAAAGATGTTCTATTCTTAATGGTGCTACACTATTATCTACAGGAAAGATGATGACGATCTCCATAACTGACCTTTCAGAAACTCTTTTTTTCCAACTCTGCTTATAAAGAATATGAAATGCCATTCGTAGAGTATGTTATTTGTGATAAATTTCAATAATTGATTGCGCTGTTCTGCCACACTCAAGTTAACACTGTCACCAATTACACAGACTCCAAATATGATTTTGGATGTTTCCTTCATCTATTGCTGTTGTTAAATGTGAAGCTCACACTAAATCCAAGGACCCTGGTTCAAGAGGCAATGCTCTGGCTGACCATGGATGTAAAAATGTAAATATCGTGTGGGTCCACAATGAAGGCTACGTTGTTTCCAAGGAGCAGACAAACAAACTTTGCACCGCAGCCCAGAAGAAGTTGTGGAACACCTACCAGCACACCCACAGACCACATGTAGTGCAGAAACTACTTGACTAAATTAGCAATAAACTGACGTATCAACTATAAACACTCACAGATGGAGTCTTAAATCAAGGATGAAAGAGCTGATCAGGTCAAAGGCATTTATTTCATACAGAGGGATACATGCAGTGAGCTCTCCTGGGATGAACTGACTTCTCTGTCCGATTCTCCAGCTTATATACAATTCTGGTCCGGGGGTTTCCACGCCCTTGGATCCTCCTTCTTTTTGGCCTGATTCATACCTTTATCCACTATTAGCTTTCCATTTTTGGACTATACCGGTGAAACACCTCCTAATAAAGGCCTTAAAAAGAAAGCCAAACGCTCTATTCTCATCCTCCTCCCTTCCATGGGTGTCATCTGGCAATAGTCATCTTTTGTTTATTTCATACATAGCAATCATAATCTCCATATACAGCAACTGTGACTTCAATGTGCCTGTTAAGGGATTACTTCTCCATTGTTTATCCACTGCAGGCCTCTCAGGTACTTTCGTTCTACTCACAGAGAACAGCTGAATGCCTCTAAATAGGGTGATGGTATTGCAGATCAAATTTTAGACACTATAGTCCCCCCTTTGGTCCTCATAAGGACCAACATAGTCCATTGTCCAGAATGTTAATCAATTCCTAGCTGCTGTGGAACTTCAGGATATAAGATGCACCTTGTGTCCCAGGATATACGGAGAAAGGATCACGCATCTGATTAGAAAAGGGGTAGGCCCAAAGAAACAAAGCATGTTTGACTGTCAGCCTATAGGTTTGGGTTTGTATCCACAAGACTGCCTAGGGGTATAGTGATGCCATCATTCAAAGCTACTCATGCAGCAAAGCAAAACCATCATCCCAGTACTGATGTAGTCTAGGCTCCAGAAACTGTCTGGCAAGGCAGCCCCTATGGTCTGTATGGACCATCATCCAGTTATACAGGGTGTCTTCTGGGTCATCACACTTCATATAGGGGGTGATGGGAGACTGCCATGGTGTCATGGTAGGCACATATGTTAGTCCGGCCGGCTTTATTTACAACATCGTATTATTCATGGTTAGTGACCATTTGTATATATGATTTTTTGAAAGACAATTGCTTACCTCAAAAGGGGAGGATGGTCGTTTTATTTACAGGTATGTACATATGAGTGTGCCCCCTCCTTCTCACTGTACAGGTTATCCTTTGTGACCTGGAGTTTAAAACCACCTACTTTAAATGGTAGCGCTATTGCACTACTGGCCTTAAATACTTATCCATCTCGATGGCGCACTCCAAAGGATCGTTTATCATGCTATCAGGAATCCAGGGATCAATTACGTCATCCTGGCTCTCCGCTTCCACGCTCTCTCTGTCCTCTGATTCCGCTCTGTCACTTATTAGCAGCATCTCATATGGGGGAGGTTCTTTTTCCCTCGAGAGGGCAGTAGTAATCAAACAGTTAATCAATTGTGTCATAAATACAACAAAATGAAATGATACCGCTGGCATAAAAACTGTGTTTTTTCTTAATATGATGATAAACGTGAATCCACTGTGTACTCATATGCAACTTAAGCAGTGTCTTCGTAACATCACGCCAACAACGTAACATGACTAACATCCTTTCTGCCCCCTTACACCCTCTGGTCGTTATAGTGAGGTCTAAACATGGCTTCAAAATAAGATACACCACAAAAACAAATATAAAGTGCATGTATGTAAACCTGATATGTAATCATCCAGTGACTTGAATAGTTCTGTGGCTGTGGTTTTGGTTGGCAACGATAGTACACACAACATATCCTTATGCACATCCCCCTGATAAAAATATCGCATATAAACAAGTAGTATTGCCTTGTTGTCAGTATCTGTAGACTCGTCAACCTGGAGCACGTACCACGGTAATGTATTCTATCTATCATCTCCAACAATTGTGTCTCAATGTCCTCTGCTATTTCCTCAATGCGCCGAGTGACGGTGCTATCTGAAACAAGCACCTGTGCCATCTTTTTAACCACAGCCTCTCCTAGAAGTTCACGGTAAATGTTTTTAGTGGTGGGCAGGATCAGTTCTTCACCAATAGTGAATGGCTTCTAAGGCTTAGCAATACGGTTTGCCACCAAGTATGTTGCTCTCAGTGCACTCGTGTCTGTTGATGTGGTGGCCCTTAGTAATTGCTTCTGTCCTTCTTGTTCACGCTTTTTTCTTTCAAAATACTTCAAAGGCTTGTCTTTTAACGCAGGGTGTTTGGTCTCCAAGTGGTGAAGCAGTTTTGAATGCTTCATTGCCTCATTAGAGAGCCGGTCGCTGCATATTATGCAGAGCGGGCCTGGTGCTTGGGAATCAACGGTCTCTATGAATCTGTATTTTAAGTAGGACTACTGGTATTGTCTGTTAAATGCAGCTTTTTTCCTCTTCTTGAAAGTTGTCTTCTGTCTCCTCACAGGGCCTTTTCTCCTTCGCAAAGAAGTTTTCCAAAGATGTTTGTATTTTACTCATTTTGTAAGCTTGTGGATTTAATTTTAGCGATAACATATCATGTGACCGAGACAAGCATCTTGACACGCGTCAAGAATGACGGATGTAACGGAGAGCGTCTGGTCATTCTTAAAAAAAAAAAAACATCATTCAGGCTTAGTTAATGAAAAAATGGAATTAATGTAAGTTATGTATTCTTTCTGTGCGGCTATATGACCCACGGACCGGTACTGGTCCGCAGCCCGGGAGTTGGGGACCACTGTGTTAGAGCACACACACCTGTCCACTTTGAGGGGAGATGGGGTCGTAACTTCTGGTCTCCACACAGCCACCAGAAGTCAGCTCTAGAGGTGTTGTTGTTTTTTAAAATCAGCAGCAGAGTAATTTCCTGTATCAGAGGTGCTATTAATCATTTCTGTACAATAGCCCGCTGGTAGGATACCTACATTAAGACTCTCTCCTGACCTAGTGAAACAAGTATAATTTCCTACATACACAATTACTGATGTTGGGGCATCAGGATAGGCAATGGGAGGGTATAACAGAGACAGTCTTACATTTGTCATCTGTAGCGTTTTTGCCAAACAGCCGAATGGTGCATCGAAAACCATCTGGATCATTTTGGTTGTTTAGTCTGAACGGTGCAGTACCAAAAACAGGTCTTGCCTTGGCACAGGCTACGCAGTCAGTCTTATCTGTTTGTACTGCGATGTAACGCCCCCATTCTAGCCATAGATTTTTAGCATCATATCCCATCTCTTGAGCCAATTTACTTTCATAAGTGACATTGTGCAGATATGTGATCCTGGGTCCTATTTGAGAGTCAGCTTTAGGACTGGCGGTAGTGGGTGGCACAGAGGTGGTAGCATTCTTCATTATGTTTATCTGAAAATGGCCCAACCGATCCATTCCAGATTGATATGATCCCAGGACATATAGTCCAGTATTATTTGGTTTCGGATTTAGTAGCGTGAGGTACAAGGGATTACATGCATTAATTCCACAACGGTGCCACGATGTGGCCTTTAAGTATACTTAACCATTTTTTCAGACTGTGTTTTGGATTGTATCCCCAGTCATAGGTTCCTGTGTTGACTATAACAATAGCCCATCTTTTACACCATTCGTCTAGTTGGAGTGAGCGAGCGTTACTGTGCCCTATCGGGGATATGTAGTTCTTTTTCCTTAGGCATATGTACTTTCTAGCCACTGATAGTCGGCCTGTTGGCCTACATATAATATTACCGAGCACAGATCAAACTTAGCTGTTTTGTCTACACCTTCAACAAACTTAAGTGTTAGCGGTTGTTTCTTAGCAGCAGAGTGTTTTAGTCACCTGGGTTCCAACAGTCTTGGTATTTTGGTTGTGGGGGGTTAGTAATTTTTACCTTCCTCCCCCCTTGCAAAACCTGGACAGGTTAGCAACAAACAGAGTAAAAGAGACAGCTTAATCAGAGTCAGAGGGTTGATAGGCGGGGGAAAGTTCCCGCCCTGGTGTAGGCGGGTGTGGTGATGGTGTGTGTTGTATGCCAGACGGTCCTGCCACTTCCTCATCATCTGCGGCTGTGGGGCCACTAGCCCGTGGTTGGGTGACAGGTACAAGGACCATGTCTGAGTCATCCACAGCATGTTCTCCTTCATCAGACTCCACACCATAATTTCCATTCACAGACTGTGGGCCTGACGCTGGCGGGCTTGTCTTAGGAGCTGTGCCTGCAGTCGGGCAGACCATTTCTGCCCTTGAGAAGAGGTGTGTGAGTGTGGTATGCTACTATGAGAGGTGACTGCAGAACAACCTTCACTAGGGGTTTCACCAGATGTGACAGAGTGGGGGCTGATTTCCACATCCCCTTCAGCATGCTCAGGTAGGTGTCCAGGCAGCTCTGGCGGTCAGTAGTGAGTGCAGTGGTTACGGTGGTACCAAAAGGTCTTACCTTGCACTTTCAAGGCAGTGGGTGTGGTAAGTACCACAGTAAAAGGCCCTTCCCTACAGCGCTTGTTCCACTGACGCCAAAAAACCCAGATGATGACTTGGTCGCCTACTTGGATGGAATGTTTGTCCAGGGGAATGCCCGAGTTGTCTTTCTTATGGGCCTCTTTTATCTGCAGGAAGACAAGTCTGTGGATTCGTGTTAAACTGTCCTGGTAGTCTTCCATCTACTGCTCCACCTGTCGGAGCGATGGACCTTCAATGGGTCCCCTATATTGAGGTAAAAGCATGTGTCTTCCATTGAGCATTTCATGCGGTGTTAGACGAGTAAGTCTGTTGGTCTGTGAGCGCATGCGCATTAGCATTATAGGCATAGCATCCACCCAGGTTAATCTGTTGTTACTGTCAGCCATAATTTTTGCTATTTTGGCTTTCAGCACACCATTGGCCCGTTCGACAGATCCCTGTGACTGGGGGTGATACACACAACCAAACTTTTGTTGTACCCCAAGTCTTTTAAATATCTCCTTCAGCAAAAGTCCATTCACAAAAGCAGGTCCATTATCTGATGATATAGTGTCAGGTACTCCAAATCTGAGAAAGACTTCTGTACACAAGAACTTGGCTGCTGACTTGTAGTCTTCTTCAGAGGTTGCACAGGCTTCTACCAACCTGTTAAACCTACAAATGACCACCAGTGTGTATCTTTTGCATTGGACTCTATTTGTCATACCCACGTAATCCATCATCAGATGTCTGAACAGGCCAAGTCGAAAAGGGATATGAAACAATGGGTGGGTAAATATTTTGCGAACATTATACTTGCCAATTCTCTGTCTACCACGGCAGTCATATATGGAGACCACCATACAGCCTGTAGCTTTCTTATCACCTGAATGTGTGAGCAATGATCTGGCTCATGCATCATCCAAATTACAACTTTTAACAGTGACAGTAGAATGACAAAATATCCCTGGGGAATTCTCCACAGCCCCTCATGGGGAGCTGTTGCCGCAGTTCTGATAGCTCCTCTCTGGAGCCACAAACATTTCTCTGCCTCTGAAACCTGGTTCTGTGCTTAAATGAGGGAGGCAATATTAGTTATAGGTGCACAATCACATTCAGTCAGAATGGGTGCCAGAATGGGTGCCAGAATGGTTTGCCCAGTGGCCTCCGTAGTCTGCCCAGTAGCTTCTTTGGCTGCCTCATCATTATTAGTATGGTGGGCAGGGCATTTGACTATTGCTAACTCTGTGGGCAGTTGTATGGCCTGAATTAGCTCTTATATTGCATGTCCATGCACTATATGTGTGCCATCTGCACGAATAAATCCTCGCCGTTCCAAAATGCTAGCATTGATGTGACAAACACCATAACCATAAGCACAATCTGTACAAATAGTTGCCCTTTTACCAGCGGCTATCTTACAAGCTGCAGTAAAAGCTTTTATCTCTACCAACTGGGCAGAGCATGGCTGATCCACTTGAACTGAGTGGAGCTTGGTAAAGGACTGATCTGGGTTCAACTGTACAATTACAGTATGTAGCCTGCACAATTACCAGTGTCTCCTCGGACACATGACCCATCTACAAACAATGTAATGTCTGACGAGATGGGTTGGTTATACAAGTTATAACACACTTTCATGAATGTGTCGGTTTCAGTGAGACAATCATAAGGAGTGCCATCTGTGGGTAGCACCATTCTTGTAGCTGGATTAATGGTGGTGCATCTCTGTATGGTTAGATCTGTTCCTGACACTTCATAGCCAGTTCTTCTGGCTTGAGTCAACACAAAACGTGCGCTGGTTAGCATGGCATGTACTTGGTGTGATGTATTTGATGTAACAGGATGGCCCATAGTTAAAACAGATGCCTTTTTGTTGGCAAAGGCAGCAGCAGCCAATCCCTGGTGGCAGGGTGGCAAGCCTTCTTCTATGTTGTCAAGTTTAGCGCTGTAATATGCCAGAGGTTGTTTACCTGTAGGGGAATCCTGTATCAACACAGCACATGCATAACTTTCTTCTCAGTTACATACAGATGGAAGATCTTACTGTAATCTGGGATAGCCAGAGCAGGTGCAGTCTGCTTGTCAGTTTTGAGGAGGAAGAAAGCTTTGTCTGCCTCCTCTGTCCATTTTAATAGGGCTGACCTCTGGGCCTGCCCTGCAACACATATCAAAGCTCTCAGTGGAGCTGTTTTTACTGCTTAATCACATATCCATGGTCTGCCGTAGCCTGACAGCAATTGCCCCACTGTTTGCAGTTTTGGGGCCTTAATCACTGCCTCAACTTGAGAGGGTGCAATTTGCCTTTTATTCCCACTCAGTTGTCGGCCCAGCTATTCAACTATTTGTTGACAAAACTGCAGTTTGTCATTACTGACCTTGTGCCCACCTGTTGCTAGTGCTTTTAGAACTGTGATGGAGTCCTTTTCACATTGCTCCTTGATTCTGAGCATATCAAAATGTCATCAACGTACATCAGGGTGGTGGACTGCACATCCAAGTGTTGCAGATCCTCAGCCAGATCTTTGTTGAAAATAGATGGTGAGTGCACAAAGCCTTGGGGCAACCAGCTGTAGGTGTACTGCTGGCCCTGATAGGTGAAAGCAAATAGATACTGAGAGTCAGGATGAACTGGCACACTGAAAAATGCAAAGCATAAGTCTATCACTGTATACCATTTTGTCTCTGGAGGAATGTTAGATAACAGAGTATGTGGATCTGGTACAATTGGCGTTTCTTCTGTTACTATGGCATTTATGGCTCTAAGATCATGTATTAACCTATAGCTGTTTGAATTTAGTTTCCTTATGGGAGAAATAGGTGTGTTTCAAGGGCTTTTGTTTTTTATTAGTACCCCTGCTGCTACTAGATCTTCAATAGTTGGTTTTATTCCCTCAAGTGCCTCTGTCTTGAGGGGATACTGTCTTTGATATGGCAGGTGTACTCCTGCTTTTATTTGAAAACGTTGTGGGGATGCTGACTTTACTAATCCTACATCTGTTTAACATGCAGGCCAGAGCTGTGGTGGAATGTGTGACAACAGGTCTTTGTGGCTTTTTTCCATCATCATCTGAGTTTCTATTTCCATTGACAGCAACACTTTTTCAGCGATTACTTCATCGGCTTGTGTGTATGAGATTCTCAAGAACTTCTTGTCTGGAGATGCATGGACATATGGACTGTCTGTAGGAATCCATTCTCTGACTTGCTGTGCTTCTTTTATCATTGGTCCTATTTCTTGTGACTGATATTCCTCTGCTACCAGCAGTGTCACATGTGGTGATGACTTAGGATCTTGAAACCATTCTTTTACGTCTTCTGTGAGTTTTACTGCTGCTGCTACTCCTTGTGGTCTCAATATGATGTCTTGGTACTTTATGGCTGTTATAGAGTGATTAATCAGCTCATTCCAACATGCATCATAGTCTTCTTGGTCACCTTCAGCATCATACATCATGGTGCAGTGTAGTGGGAGAGTGGGTTCTCTGGCTGCCTCATAGAAATGTGTGATAAACAGTTTCCAGGCTTCCCATTCGTGGTATAGGAACGATGTTGGCTATGTGATCTTCATCCAGTACACATCAGCTTCTTTGGTCAACATTTGTTGTGCCATTACTGGTGCCATCAGCATTTGCAGGTTTTCCTCAGGCAGATCAAAATGTAGTCCATCTGGTGTGCACATTATTCTGGCTTGTAATGTACACAGAATGTCTCTTCCCAGCAGGTTGATGGATGTGTCGACTGAGTAGAGAAGTGGGGCGTAGACAGTTTTTCCAGCAATTTTCATGGGGACAGGTTCTGTAACTGGTATTATTTGAGTTCTCCCAGAGAAACCAATGGTCCGAATTTTAGCTGAGAGGGGAAGGTCAGCTCCTTCTTTTCCAATACAGGAGTGTGTGTCTACCATAAAGTGGTGTTGGCAATCTTGGATGGTTACCTCTCTGGTGGGTTCCTTTTGGGGTTGTGTGGTTAAAGCGGGCGCAATTACTTCTCCTCCAAGTTTCTCTGGGCATCCCTATTGCTGTATTTGTGCAGCCAGTTCCATCCATGGATTGGATGGGCAGTTCCTCTGCAGATGTCCAGCTTGTCCACATCCCCAACATTGGATGTCTTGTCGTTGGTAACGTTGTTGATTCTGTCCATTGGCTTGTTGCTGACATTGGTTGTATTCGGGTTGCGGTCCCTGCCGCCATCTTCCCCTTTGTGGTGGTCCTTCATTTTGAGGTCTTCCTCTACCTTGTGGCTGGTAGACCACTTCACCTCCCTGATTGAGGTGTAAATGTATCGGAGGAACCTGCACTGCTGCTGAGGCTGGTGCCTGGTGTGGCTGTTGAGCAGACGGGGCCTGCGCCAGTGTTTGGGGTGGGGCCATTAAAGCTGTGTACACAGGTGCTTGAATGACTGTTGGTTTAACCTTTGGTTCAGGTGGGCGCCCAGGTTTGGTGTTTGATGTGGTTGCTGTCACTGCTGCCTGATACTTGGCTTTCTCTCTGTCTTTCTTGATGTTCTTCATCAGTTCTCCAATCTGGAGTTGTATTAACTTTCCAGCTAGCATCTTACTCTGTTCTTTCGTGTTTGGTTTAGTCAGCTCTGCACTGTTCCACATAGTGTACAATGTGTTCTGAGAACACTGGCCAGTCCAAGTTCATTAGACAAACCACCTTAGCTTGCTTTGCACGTGTCAGGTCGGGGCAAAAAAGGAAAACTATGGAAGGGGAGGTGGACCCAAATGCAGTTACTGGAGGCCAGATCAAGAAAACAAATGGCGAGCTTTATTGAAAAGCTGATTGCAAAAACATGAGAAGACAAAACAGGGCAAAGTAGCAACACAAAATCAACAAGGCAAAGTAACAACAAAACATACAAACAAAGTAGCAAAATAAAGCAGTTCGACAAAGTGTAAAAGAAAAAGGCAAAGTATAAATCAAACATGAAAATCTTGAAACCAAAAACATACCAAACGGGACAGGAGCCTGGACAGGAGCCTGGACAGGAGCACGAACAAGAACATGGACAAGAGCATGAACAGGAGCGTGGACAAGAGACAGAAAACAGCAAACAATGACCGGGCAAGGAGTGAGTGGAACACAGAGACTAAATACACAGACACTAATGACATGACGAGGAACAGGTGAGGAGAAAGGAGGAAGGAAGCCAGGTGTGATAATGAGGGGGAGGAGCACAGAGGAACAGACCAGGAGGGAACAAGACAACAGACAGAGGGAGCCAGAGGGGAGGACATAGGAGAACTTAAAGGACACATGAGGGCATGGAAAAATCAAGACATGAGACACAAGACAAGGAAAAACAAAACACATAACACAACAAGACATAGAAAAAAAGGACATGAATCAAAACCCAAAAACCAAAACCCAGAAACAAAGAACAACACAAACAGGAGTCATGACAGCACGTCATTTGGCATGGCATTCTTTACATACAATTTAAAGAGAGCCTTGGATGCTTCATTGCTGTTCCATTCACTTCCAGTTTCTTCTTTCCATTTTCTTTGAAAGTCATGTTGGAACTGTGCTGGGTTTTTCAGTGGTTTGTAGTATCAGTTGTACTTAAAACATACTAAAAGTTCACCAAAGTTTGACTCCAAGAAAGGTCCTTAAAATGACCATTACTCCTTTTTATTCCTCCTAGACCAGGAACACTGGTGCCTGATACATGTTTTGGCCATAATAGATAAGTGATTATAAGTACAATTATATATTAAAGCAATTGGTTACAAGCATATTTATGTGAAAAATGAGAACAATTTTGAGAATAGATTTTTTCTTTATTCCAGTTAATTTTATCTCAAAAGTTACAAACTGCTTTTACCACACAAGGATTCTTTCAGATCATTCTGCATTGAGTTTCGAAATAGAATTTGTAAAACTATTAGCAAATCCCAAACCCTGGGGATTTAATATTATGTTACTATCAAAAGAGGATTTTACAACTTCCATTAAGACTCATTTAGAAACTTTTTCTGGGGTGCACCAAAACAGTGCAACATGCCCATTAATAAAATGGGGCACGCTGAAGGTTTCTGTTAGATGATGTGTAATTACCTTTTCCTCATCTTTAAAAAAGAAAACAACAATTGAGATGAAATGCACTGAACAAGATATAGTTAATTTGGAGAGGCAACACTATTTAACCAAGGACCCTAATTTACTAATGCAGACAGATGATCTTAAATTGAAATATAACTTCATTAACACATACGCTAGCAAATTGGCATTGAAGAAATCAAAGTTATCTTATTCAGAACAAGGGGAAATGGCAGGCAAATTGCTAGCTAGACAGATAAAAAAGGGAATCAGAAGATAGGACAATTGTTGAAATTAGAAAACAAGATGGGTCCATTACAGTGGACCATCTTCAAATTAATGGTGTCTTCAAATCATATTACACTGAATTGTATACCTCTACATCACAAGTTTTGCTACCTGTTTTAACACTAGTTGATAGACAAAGTTTAGAAAAAGATATATCTTCAGAAGAACTCTTGTCTGCTATGGCAATACTTCAAAAAGGCAAATCACCAGGTTTAGAAGGCTGCCAATTGTGTTTTATAGTCAATTTTCAAATGATTTATTCCCTCTTTTTCTTGCTATGATCAATGCCTGTTTTAGGAGAGGATGTCTCCCTCAGTCTTTAAGTTTAGCATCTATGACCCTTCTCTTAAAGAAAGATAAAGATCCTTTCCATTGTGCCTCTTATAGGCCAATTTCAGTTATTAATGTAGATTACAAAGTCATTGCCAAGGTACTAGCACTACGACTTTAAAGGACTTAACCTAGAATTATTAATTTAGATCAAACTGGGTTTGTTCATGGTTTCATGGAAATGAATATAATCCTTTGATATTTAACCATACAGTTTGGAAGATTTATCATACATTGAGTTCAAAGTAGTGGATACAATTACAAAGAATCCTGTTATTTTAAACAGCCTCAGCATTTGGAAATTGTCTCATAAACTGTTTTCTCTTTCTCCTTTTTCTCCAGTTTGGAAGAACCCAAGCATTACATGCTGTATGGATGACACTTTTAAATCATGGTATGATAAAGGTATCCAAGAATTTTGTCATCTGTTGGATAATGGGACATAACTTTCATTTGCTCAGCTGCGACAGAGATATGGATTACCTCCTTCCCATTTGTTTAATTTTTTTTCAAATAAGACATGCATAAAATATTGAAAATGGTTCTCTTCAAGAACTCACACCATCAAAAATTGTTGCTATATTAAACAATTTGAAGCAGGACAAGCAGAAAGTTATTTCAAAATTATATCATATCTTTATTGATTGTTCTGTAGTAAATACTGACAATGTAAGACAAAAGTTGGAACAAGATCTTAATATGGAAATTCAGACAGAGGATTGGTCTTACATTTGTAGGCAAGTTCATAAGTGCAGTTCTTACAATTTAAGGCATAAACTAGCTTTATTTAAGATTATACATAGGATTTATTACACTCCAGAGAAACTATGCAAAATGAACAGTGAGATGTAATTTCTCTGCTGGTGTTGTAAGAAACAAAAGAAAACATTTTTTCACATTTTTTGATCATGTGACTCACACTCCATTTTTGGAATTCTGTTATCCAGTTGATATCACAACGTTTACATGTATCCATTCCATTGTCACCTCGGTAATGTCTTTTGGGAACTAGTATGTTTGACAAGTGGAATAAACATCGAAGTAGGAATAGAGATCTTGCTATGGTGGCAGTCAGGAAATGTATAACTTTAAAATGGAAAGAATCCAAACCCCCAGTAATAGTGAACTGGTGGAATGAATGTTCAAGCTACCTCACACTGGACAGAATATATTACAGGAGTAAAGGCAGATCCTCAGACTTTTTAAAAATCTGGCAATCTCATATAGAGTTTGTTGTTTTGTTGTCAGTGTCTGTTGTGTTTCGAGGATATATGTTTGGGTATTATTTGGGTTCTTTGATTGTGGTATATAAAATCTACAACAAAAAAAAGAAAAAAAAAGAAATCTGTCTAATGTTCTTTCAACACCCCCATAAAATGACACTAAGGGTTAATTCTGGTTGAGTTCTTTATGATCAAAGTTATCCAACTCCAATTTAAGTTACTTTTGGGTGCAATAACATTTACACTAAATGTAAAGTCTGTGTTTTGGAAAAAAAAGTGCATGTGTCCAAAAACTACATGACATAGGCTAAATCGTTTACATCTCTGGTTCACCCCAAACAAAGATAAAACCTTACAGTAATCTCACAAAATCATGTATTCTATAAGTACGTAATCATGTCAATGCAATTTAGACAATTTCAATGGATTCATAGACCCAGATAACATAGGGTTAGACACCAAGATTACTTGGCTAGGTCAAATCATGAAGGAGTTAGGATATTTTAACGGCTTCCTGCCCATCTTGGATGCTATCTTGAAAATTACACCTTTCTATTGGTCAAACTTTGGTAAACTTTTAGTACGTTATTAAGGACACCCAATACTACAAAAACAGCTGAGAAACCTTTTGTTAGAATTTTGTCAGGGTTAGGTGTTTTTTTTTTCATATATGCAGCATATCTGCATATCTCATTTCTGTGGGGCAAAAACGTCCCATCATCAGAGTTGTTATTGCCGATTGCCCTTCTGACTTTTCCATTCACAAGGATTTCAGTTGCTGTTTGTTGTCCCTCTACTTTTATCAGTATGGCTTTGATGACGCCTGTAGCCAGCTTGACTCCTGCTGTATTTTCCTTGAAGGCTCTGATCCACTTGTCAGCTGCTTCTGTCATGCAGGCAGGTGGTTTACTAGCCCTGTTAGGTCCATGAAGCTCCATGGCAGGCATTTCTCCCCTGTATTAGCCTTGGTCATAAGTGGCATTGTCAGCGACTCCCTCCCTTCATCTTCCTCTAATCTGGCAACATCAGTGACTCCCTGGGCTCTTGCATGTTCTTCCTCCTCCTCTTCCTCCCCTGCCTCCCCTTTGTCTGGCAAGCGTGGGTGCCTTATCATGACCCTTCGGGTTCGTAGGTCTTCATGGGGAGGGCTGGTTTTCATTTTTCCTGACTGCCACTTCCACAGAGTATGTCTTTGATTGCTGACGTCTGCTTGCCTCCTGTTGTTCTTGGTCTCTTTCCATTTCTTCTTGTTGTTGCTCTTGTTTTAGGTTTTTTTTGTTTCCTCTTTCAGCCCTTTGTCCATTTGGTCCATGCTGTCTTTCAGCTCCTGCAATGATTTGTCTGTGTCTTTTGTAAATTCATGCATCTCTGCCAGATGTTCTTCGGTGCTAATTCCACCTGGTCCTTCAAGGTCAGCTGCAAATGAAGAGTGGCCTTTCATACCTTGACCATATTGTGTTCCATTTAGCAGGCTCTGTCTTCTCTCTCTAGGTTCCCTTGGGTCCATCATCATCCTTTCTCCTGGCCGTCGGCGCTCTACTCCTTGATATTCTTTTTTCCACTGTTCCACTTGGAGCAGTTCAAATAAGCTACTGAGTGGCTTCTCAGGCTGTGCACCTTCTTCTCTCTGCTCATCTGCCTGTGCCTTTCTCTAGATCTGTGTACTTGGGACTTTGATCTCTGATACTGAGGCTTTTCTTTTTCTCTCAGTTCTACTTCAAGGGTCCCTGCTATTGTTCCATCTATTTCTCTCACTGGGAATTGACCTCCATTCTCCAATAATTGATATGGTCGGGATGGTGATTGTGTGTTTAGGGTCGGAGCAGTGGGCTTTGTCTCACCCTGCTCCTTTTTTGCTGAGCCACCATCTGTCTCTGTGCTCCTTCCATCCTAAAATACTGCAGCACTTCTCTTTGTTCAGTGTGGTGTGACTTCATGCACCTGAATGAATGATATGTTTCTGTATTGGATGTTTTAACATTATTAGCTCAACCGGTGTTTATCCAGTTGAACTTTTGCTCTGGGCGTTCCCTATAACTCTCTCTCCATCTGTCTCTGCTCAGGTCTTTGACTTGCCGCAGCAGGCCTAGGCCATTTTTAACTGGTGTGTGTGTTGTTTACTTTAAGATCAGACTGCCCTTCTCTGGCTTCTCCATCTCTCCCTGCTTCTTCATTCTCCTCTAAACAGTTTTCTAAGATCTTAATGTTCTTCTCTCTTAGTTGTCTACTATCCTTTACCTTTTCTTATTATTGCTCCGTCTTCTAACTGTTGTCACTGTTTATTATTTACAAAACTTCTTCAAATTCAATCCAGCATTTTCCACATTCACACTTTATGTACAAGTATTTTACAAGGCCTTTATATTTTTCTTTTCTGCAGGTGCCTTCACACAATTGGCAACAGCCCTCTCACTTAGGCATTGTTCCAGGATCCCTTATTTTATTGAGAAATTGCTCCAGACACGAGTACAGCGACCTGGCTTTCCAGCCACACAGGATTCTCCTTAGTCTAAATCATCCAACACGGTGATTATCCTTGATTTCCAGTGCTCCTTTTGACCCCCTCAGCAGGCACGGGTCAGTCCCACCTAGACAGGCGTGGGTCCCTCTTTGAGCTCTTTTTAAAAAAATAATGAGGTTTCTGGACGGCAACACATTCTGGCCTTTAATTCAACTAAGTTTAAATTTAACCTGTTCCTCCTTGTGTGAGTTAGGGAATGCAGACAATACGGGGCTCACAGCTCCAAGAGACCTTGGAGTCAGCATTCAGCTGTGTGTGGGTCAAAGGTTAGCAGGGGACAAGGCCACTATAAGGACTAAAATGGAGCCTGACTCCTGTTCCAGATGGAGGATGATATTTAAACACGCACATCTCCAGAAAAGGATAGAGGGCTCATCTAGGTAATTTTGGAGTACAAGCCTGAAGGAGGGACAGTAACAGATTTGGTCATTTATGGGAGATGAACCTTCAACCCACCACAGTGACCAATTAGGAGTAAGCAGGTACTGCCCAAGGGACTTTAAGAAGGGTCCCACTAGTAGAGACGGGGGGTAGCACTTGGTAGAATTCCTAAGAGTGAAGGCGTAGGAGTTCTGATTGGGCAAGAAGGGCAAAAACGTTTGGCATTACTTTGCCCTAGATTGGAGAACATCAGATGTGGGGCCACACTCTGCTCGGATGCTAGGCTCAAGTCTGTTTTAATAAAGATTGCTCTATCATTCCACCTAGCCTTGCCTCCGCAGAATTTTTTATCACCCTACTACACACCGATACCTTTGAGGAAAACAGCCCAGAAACTACAATAATTATCCAACTACGTTGGACGACAACAACAACATCTTATGCATTAATGTTTAGCTGTTTTCCTAACAACTATTCAAACAGTAATTTCAACACAATGACACACTAGTCTGTCCCACTATTTCAACAGTGTGATAGACGATAATTCGTACAGTAATACTATCTTCAGCTTCCAACAGCCACCAGCTGGCTTTGGATCAGCATTAACAGTCTTGCTCGAATCCTCCATACAATAGTTTATTTCACCTTACACGAGAGCCCTCTGCACTTGATCTGTCTCTCTCTGTCTCTTTTCAACCTAACTTTCTCACTCTGTGTTATTACACAATGAGGACTATACTTCACAATAACCCATATCATCCCATCTCCCATACTGAAAACCATTCCTATCCACATGCAAATTAATATGTTGAAAATTAGCCTTTCAACTTTATCCATTATTGGTTATGGACATTTTTAGAAAAAAAGGTGGTTAGGGTTAAGTTACACACAGATCCTGTTTGATTAACATCATTTCATATACTGGAAAGAGAGGGAAGAAATGATTACGGTTAGGTTATACACACATCTTATGTGATTGATATCATCTCATATGTACACATGACTTTACTTTTAGCTTGGGTTGCTTCAGTTACACATCAGTTATTATTTACAACATAATCACAAAGTTGGCCTAGAAGTCACTGTTTCATGCCCTTCAAATTACTTTAATTCAGGTAATTAACATCATACAAAATGGTTCTAGGTTCTTTTGGAGAGCTTTTTAAGACAATACCTGAGACTTGTGGGCTGGAGTGGAGAGAATTATTCATGTGTTTTGGTATACCTTTTAACTCACCTTAATGGTAGTTGAAAGCCAAACACCCTATTCTAATCCCCCTCCCTTCCCTGGGACTTGGGTGTCATCAGGCAATAATCATCTTTTGATTATTTCATACGTTGTAATCATAATATCCATATACAGCAACTGTGACTTCAATATGCCTATTAAGGGATTACTTCTCCATTGTTTATCCACTGCAGGCCTCTCAGGTACTTTCCTTGTATTCATGGTATTGCAGGTCAAGTTTACACTACACACATAGATCTACAGACAACACAAATGGGACCTTTTCATGTACCAAAGAAAAGGAATGACCCTAATGGATATGAACCACAGTCCTCAAATGCATATATCCTATTGGCCAAAAATGGTTGCTGATAATAGTCCAAACCTGAAGAACTGTTATGTTGTTGGCTTCATACCCCACAGCACAAGAGAAGAACTCCCACTGATGGCTCGGCCTGCCTAAATATCTAAATATAATTTACTCAAATATCTAGAAAATATGCATTAACATTGATGGACATTTACACAACATTAAGATTGATAACAGATTTAATGGTCCCATATTATGAAAAACATGTTTTCTCTGGTCCTCCCTGAGTCTGCCAACTCCGAGAATGAGGAAAACAAGTGATTCCTGCATGGTCTCTGCAGCCCACCCACTGGTAAAACGGCGCTCCTACAGGCTGTTCAAATTCTGCTCCTGTCGTTACGTAACAAAAGGAGTCATTATCATAGGCCGACCTCCTCTGCGTGGTGATAGGAGGTATCCGAGAGGGAGGTGTTCATCCCCGAGCTGAAGTTTGGTGTGTCCAGCAGTGAGACAGCAGTGTATCACAATGTTGTCGCTCAAAGCTGGACATGCAAGTAGCTCTGTTGTTGGTTGTAAAAATTAACATATGTGCCTATATTCTGTCCCAGCTACAGAACAACTGAAGAGACAGTGGTTGCGTTTCATTTTTTAACGACAACATGCTGGCTGCGGTTCGTTTGTGTTTGTATGTGTGTGCTAACCAATTCACATCAGACGACTTAAGTAACGAGGGTCAGTAAAAAGCTGGCTTTGCCTCAACGCTGACCCTCATACAAGGATCAGTCCTACCCATACGGGACCCAGCAACTGCACCTGAGCCACCGAAAAGTGTCACCACGGTTTGCTAGTATTTACAGTTGCCTACGAGTATGGAGAAGTCTGCTAGAAATCAGCTAACTAGTTAGCTCCGCTTAGGTCCGCTATGCAATGGCATTTGAAGTGAGTTTGATGTTAATAATATTACGATGGGGCTTGGTTGTCACAGTAAAACGTCTGTAAACGTGCAGACTGGAGAGAGAGACGATGCGAACAGTGACCAAGAGTTTGTAAGCTGTGTTGGCAACAAACACAGCTAGCGAAAGCTGTGTTTAACATTATTCAGGCACACTAACCATTTTGAAACATCCTGCTGCAGCCACAGAGTCTGTATTTCTTCAGGAGCCTCTCCTTCTGGGTTTGAAACTGGGTCAAACTGGTATGGTTGAACGAATAAATCTCTGTGAGCCATAGTCTTATATCCACCATACACATTAGCGCATGCTACTGCTAATGCAAGGGGAATCCTCTCCCTGAGAGTGATGTAGCAGGCAGGGCTCTCCAAGTAGGCTTGACAGATGGAGCTCATTAGCATTTAAAGGTGCAGGCACAGAAACAGACTGCTCTGAATAGAGCTCTGTAGAGCGACTTTTAGGCAGCTGAAATTCTGGGCCAGGCATGGGTTTGGGGCAATGCATATCGAATACAGAGTTTTTGGACCTCTGACAGCTGTGTGAAATTGATGAAAAACAGTATAATATGGGACCTTTAAATATATGAATTATATACATACATATCCTAGGCATACTTGTGTGTGTGTGTGTGTGTGTGTGTGTGTGTGTGTGTGCGCATGCGTGTGTGGGGATCAGCTCAGGACATTGTCTGACACAGCCAGACAGACCTTGATGATTATTTGAATGCGTACTTCCCATTACATCACATTGCTGCATGATGTGGTAGAATGGGCTCTGTCCCACCAGCTTCAGGCTGCAGGAGCTGAAATCGGAAAAGCCACTGCGAGATTGAAACTGACAGAAAGTATAAAAGTTGGCCTAATAGGCAGTGACGAGAAAAGCAGATGGCTGGTGTGCTGCTGCTCTGCTTTCCTATATATTGACATTTCAATGGATTTGGTTTGAGTTTGGATGCCTCGGCCTGCATCCATTAGAGTTTGTAGGTAAAAGTTATCTTTAATCTCTATCATCTGTTTACTGCTTTCCTCATCTATTTGGTTTAACCGCTGTGTAGCAGCATAAAGCTTTTATATCCCGGTCCCTAACTGAATACCAGCGGTAGCCACTCACTGTAGGGGGAACGGAGTATAAAGGCGGCAGCTCTCCCCGGCGCTTTCTCTTTGCGCTCCTGTCTGATGTGTTACTTCCAGTCTGGAGGTTTTGGCTCTCGACAGAGCGGCTGAGCTGATGTGCCCTGCTTGGTGTGTGCTGGTCCAGTTAGGTTGCGGTGGTAAATGCTGGTAGCCACGTGTGTCTCCCCCTCTCTCACCACCATGTGTATGTATCCTATCCGGCCAAAAGATGAGATACAGCCATTGGGCTGAACGATCCGTGTGACATAAGAAAAGTCACGATCAGCTGACCGCTGCTGCTTTGTCTGCTGCTTTGTCGCAGCTTTGCCGCCGCTCTGTTGGCTGCTGTGTCGCAGCTTTGGAAAGATGCCTTTCCTCTGCCTCGCACTGAGGAGTCCCTGGATGTGCTGTCAAGTGCCTGCTGGTTTACCACCCTGGACTTGGACAGTGGTTACAATCAAGTGCCAGTTACTGAGGCAGATAACCCCAAAATTGCCTTTTGCACACCATTTGGCCTGTTCGAGTGGAACAGAATGCCCTCTGGGCTTTGTAATGCGCCCAGCACGTTTCAGAGGCTCATGCAGCATATTTTTGGGGATAAACAGTGTGAGTCACTACTGCTGTACCTTGACGACATTGTTGTATTTTTGTCAACCGCGAAACAACATCTGGAGCAGTTGTGGGTTGTGCTGGACCGACTCCGAAATGAGGGCCTCAAGGCCAAGCTCAGCAAATGCTCCTTCTTCCAGAGGGAGGTGCATTATTTGGGCCATGTGATATCTAGAGATGGTGTCTCCACGGAGCCCAGCAAGGTTGAGGCACTTGCTAACTGGCCAACGCCCAAGACTTTCTCCGGAACAAGCAGGAAAGGTGCGGCTGATAGCTTACGCTGGTCGAGGGTTGAGGCCAACAGAAAGGAACATGGCAGACTACAGCTCCATGAAGCTTGAGTTTTGGCCCTTAAGTGGGCCATGATGGAAAAGTTTAGAGAGTACCTGTTGGGTAACAAGTGCGTTGTCTACACGGACAACAATCCTTTGAGTCACTTGACTTCTGCTAAATTGTCTACAGCTGAGCAGCAATGGGCAGCCCAGCTCGCCTCCTTCAACTTCGATACAAGGTATCGGTCGGGAAAGGTGTAACCAGAGCGCTGATGCCTTGTCTCATCAGTGCCCACCTGGTCCCCAGGATATGGAGGCTATGCTCCCGGGTACTGCCATGCCCAAGCCTCTGCAACAAGCTCTGAGACTGAGAGAGGCTGAGGTAACCCAAGTTGCCATTGTAGCTTTGCCACAGCACACTACCCCTGAGATCTGTGCCCTTCAGCAAGCTGATTCCGTTATTCTAGAGCTGCTGAAATTTTGGAAGAAAAAGCATCGTCCTAGCCATGAGGAGCAGGCACAGCTGTCGCGGTCTGCACTGATCCTGCTCCATCAGTGGGACCGCCTGGTTGAGTGGGATGGAGTCCTGCACTGCCAAGTGTTCCGCTCAGATGGTGCGGAACCTGCGCTTCAGTTGCTCTTGCCTGATGCTCTCACTAGTGAGGTTTTGACCCAAGTCCATTAGGAGTATGGCCATCAGGGAGTGGAGCGAACATTAGCGCTGCTGTGGTCCCGGTGCTATTGGCCTGGCATGTCCTCTGATGTGGCTCAATGGTGTCAGGCATGTGAGAGGTATCAAGTCACAAAAAATGTCCATCCAAGAGCTTGCAGCTATATGGGCCATCTGTTGGCATCGCGTCCTCATGAAATCCTTGCTACTGATTACATCACCCTTGAGCCTGCCAAGAACGGTGTAGAAAATGTCTTGGTGATGACAGACTCTTTTAGTAAATATACCATAGCTGTCCCACCTGGGATTAGTGTACCTCCACAGTAGCCAAGGTGTTGGTGTCAGAGAGGTTTTATAAGTTTGTGGTCCCCTCTTGGTTACATTCTGACCAAGGCTATAACTTGGAAAGTTCCCTTATACAGCAACTTTGCAGTCTGTATGGCATTGTGAAATCGTGCACCACCCTGTACCATCCTGAGGGGAATGGTCACTCCACAACTTACTGCGTACACTGCCTGTCTCCCAAAAGAGGAACTGGAACTCATTTTTGCCTCAGGTCGTTTACTGTTATAACACGACTCCCCATCAGACAACTGGAGAGTCTCCTTTTTTCCCTGATGTTTGGCCAGGAACCTTGACTGCCACTAGATTTTCTAATGGGTAGAGTTGAGAGTCCTGTCAATGGTTCTGTCCATGAGTGGGTCCAGGAACACCAGGCCTGACTACAGGTGGCATTTGAAGGTGCAAGGGAATGCTTGCAACAGGCTGCAGGCCACCGAAAGCGAGCCCATGACCAGCATGTCAAAGATCTTCCGCTGAGGGAAGGGCAGTTGATATTCTTGCAGGACTTCAGTGCAAGAGGGCCCCACAAGACTCGGGATAGGTGGAGCTCAGTGAGGTATCAAGTGTTGAGGGCACCTGCAGAAAGTGGCTTGGTGTATACAATCATGCCAGTGGACCACCTGACCAAGGTCAGGCAAGTCCACCGCAAGATGTTGAAAGCTGTGGTTCGTGCAGACCCATCCGGTTGTGCTTCATCTCACAACCCACCACCTGTGGAAGAACCACCTGCTGAGAATGAATGTTCATTGATTATGATCTGTTGGTCCTTAGGCAACAATCCCTGGTGGCCTCTGTGGCCAGGCCCACTACAAGCTCAACTGCTGTGACTCACACTCCTCCCCAAATGCCAGTCCTGCCATCTGATTCCGACCCCCCGGTGTGTGTCCCTCGGCTCCAAACACTCTGGAGAATTGAACTGCCCCTCCAGTCAGCGCTCCTGGTCCTAGCCACATTGCCCCATGCCAGACCACACGTTCAACTGCTGGTCACCACTCTAACGTGTATCCCATCCCACGGCCAGTTGGACAGGTGGAGGCTGCTGGTCGTCCTGCGCCAGTTTCCAATGCAGTTTCTGCTCTATATAGACCCTGGTTCTAGCTTGTGTTTCTTGCTTTGTTTCGTCCATCGTCAAGACGACGATGCAAAAAGCAGAGGTAGAATGTGGCAGCATAAAGCTTTTATATCATGGTCCCTAATTGAACACCAGTGGTAGCCACTCACTCTAGGGGGAACGGAGTATAAAGGCAGCAGTTCTCCCCTGTGCTCTGTCTTTGCACTCCTGTGTGATGCATCACTTCCAGTCCGGAAGTTCTGGCTCTTGGCAGAGCGGCTGAGCTGACGTGCCCTGTTTGGTGTGTGCTGGTCCCGCTAGGTTGCAGTGGTAAATGTCGGTAGCCACATGTCCCTCTCACCACCGCGTGTGTGTACCTGATCCGGCCAAAAGATGAGATACAGCCATTGGGCCGAACGATCCATGTGACATAAGAAAAATCATGATCAGCTGACCGCTGCTGCTTTGCCGCTGCTCTGTCACAGCTTTGCCACTGCTCTGTCAGCTGCTGTGTCGCAGCTTTGGCCACTGTGTTACTGCTGCTTTGCAGCTGTTTCACTGCCAAGTCACTATTATCTTAAGTGTGTCTTCATGGCCATGTGTTTAGTTTCATTTTGACCCCTTTACTTGGTTTGTTTTGTTTATTTTGTTAATTTGTTTTCGTTACCACCTCCTGTCTTGACTTTTGATATCCTTTTGGTTAATTTGATTTAATTAACAAGTGTTCAATTAATTTGTTTAGGGCAAGTGGTGTTTACTTTTTTTGCATACCATTGGTGCTATTTGCTTTCTTTTCTTTTCTTTATAGTTGGTTTATTCTGGGCAATAGATATTTTGTTTGGGTTGACTATAATTTGCCCAGTTTCCGTTATATTATTTTTGTTTCACTGTGTGACTGTTCTTTTGTTGTTCCTTTTCTTTGCAGAGGCCGGTGGTGGTGGTGGTGCTGGTGCTGGTGACCAGGGTGGCGGTGTCCTTTCCCTCCCTGTGTGCTGTGCTCCCCTGGGATTTTGGCTATTCACAAAGTGTGGCTGAGTGTGTGATTGTCACTTGCCCAGGTGATTTATGATATTTTGTTTGGACCCCTTCCCTCACTAGTTTTCCCTCACCAATGAGCCTCAGCCTGAATAGTCTCTTTTTTTTTTTATAATTGTGTGGATGTTGCATTGTTTTAATATTAAATAATAAAGTGTACAAGGTACTTAACTGTGAACCATGTCTCATGCCTGATGAGTTGACCTTACTTGTGTGCCCTTAGATCAACCGATTAAATATATGGGTGAAAGTCCCAAGGTGGCATTGTTTGCAGTCAGTAGACTACGAGTAGGATCCCGTCAGCCCTACTACCCTCCTGAACACAGACAATCTGACATTGCTGTGTCTAGTGTCCTCCCTACGCTCACCACACAAGCAATGCACAAATAAAAAGTACAGCCTTAGAACATACATACAATACAATAGTACACAGTATAGTGCTGTTAAATGTTGCTTAGGTAAAAGTTAAAGTCCCGAAGTAACTCATATTAAATGTAGTTAACTTTCAAAAGTAATTTTTCTGCAATAATTGCACTGAAGTCAAACGTAAGTGAAAGTAAATTACACATATATTTACATGTATGTGTACCCTGCATACAAAGGTTCAACCAATTATAATGCTGGCTGATACAAATAAAGCCAGGTTGCACAGGGGTCAGAGTTTAACAGTGTGGCAACAAATGGATATATCAGCTCTGTCCCACACAGAGCGCAATACCACATTGGTGAATACAAATCTCAGGTAACATAATGTATGTGCTAACTACAAACAAAACTCAAAACTTGTATGTTGAAGTAAACATGTATGTAACACCTTGATTCTCCTCTCTCAACAACATCATTCACCCTGTTACGACACACTGTGCCAACAGCATGACTCTGAAGCTATTAGTTTAAAGTTAAGTTGCCTCCTGGTACTTGCGGGAGTGATTGACATTCAGCATGGAGTTACTGAACAATGACAACAGCAACTCTCATCATTCCACTCTATTTTGCGACACCATCACACTTATGTCATTCTCTCCATTGTTTTGAGTGAGAGAATCCTAAAAAAAAATACATATGGCATGTTTAATTACCAGTTAGCAGGAATTAGATCCTAAAAATTTCTGAAACCTGCAGATACCCTTCTTCACAAATTCAGGTTGGTTCAAATGGTAAAATCGTGTAGGTGTGTGTGAGGAGCTTTCTGTGTTCTACAAAACAGACACACACACACATTCTCTCACAAAACCTCTTTTAGGACTGAACTGGTACTGACTGTGCCAAACTCTGTAGGCCAACTCGCCCACACTCTCTGAAGACCCCAGCCTGCCGGCGAACTGCTGTCTTTCCAAGCAGCCATGACTGAGCATGGATCAGTTTCCATTAAAGCAGCCCTCCTGACATTGTGTTTCTGCACCATGAAATACGCGACTGTCTGCATATAGAGGAAAACGTGTTTCACTTTCTGTTGTCACATAAAACAATAAGGAAAACGAGAAAAACAACCCAGGTAGTGGGTAATTGTGTGGCAACTGACATAATGAGGTGGTGAGATAGAACCAGATGAGCTGCAGCACAAGTCCAGGGCTCTGAGGTAATGGACTGTAAAATGGCTTGTCCTACTATTAAAAGCTGCAGAGAACAGAGCTGTGACCTCTGCTGAGAGATACAGAGATACACTGTGTGTGTGTGTGTGTGTGTGTGTGTGTGTGTGTGTGTGTGTGTGTGTGTGTGTGTGTGTGTGTTGGTCATTCCTAGCTCATTGCTGAGAAAACCATCTTCTCATCACTGCTAGTATGGCTAAAGCCCTCAGCACTGATATCATTATTTGCTATGTAAAATTCTGATCCTGGCACAAGCATTATTAGTGTCATATTACCGACAGTACAGCAGCATTTAGTACGGACTGGATGATAAGAGATCTCGTAGTCTCTCAGCCATCTCCGTAGCGCTCTGTCAGTGCTGGGGAAAGGTCTGACTGTAACAATTCTGGGCATGAAATAGGCTTACCAGTCTACATCCACTGAGTAAGACTAGACTGGACACATACAGTAACATAAACATTTATGAAAAGTATTGTTATGAAGTAGTTGTAACTGTGATAGCTTCCGAGTGGGGCATTGTAAAAAAATCCACTGTAATTGTTCCTTGTGGGCAAATTATTCCAATCCACACCATGTCCAAATGACCTGAAATCTTTTTTGTACAGCAAGTTTTTTGTGACACAGCAGCTGACTGATAAGCTACTGCTTATGTTTCTAAGACAAGATAAAACTGGCCACTAATAACTCAACCTAACTGTTGAAACCTTAAAGTGGCTTTATGAAACAATTTGTTGCAACCTACGTCATAATCACTTTTTTATTGGCCACATGTAAGGTAGATTGTAACATCATGTGAAAAATGAGACCTTCCCCGTCTCTCTCAGTTGTTTATACAAGACCGTGGATAATGTGTTGAAACTGTTTAATGCTGCTGGACTTTGGATTTATTTGTAAACGACTCAGGTCATATTTTCCAGGACAGTCCAAAGGATGCAACTTCTATGCACTTCTCAAGTGCCTCGTCTCAGTGCCTCTCTCTGCTCCACTAACAGAGAGCTACAGTGGCTAACATTACTTCAGAAATGGAGTCCACAAACATAAACTTCCTTCACAAAACAGAAGCTCCACATAGAGCACCTTTAATTCCAATTTATGAATATTTTACATATTTCAGTTTTTAAATGCAGGCTGTGGCCACAGGCAGCCAATCATCCCCATTCATTTATGCACTGTACAAAAATCAGACACTTAAACTTGCGCAAGATCTGTACTCATCACAGTCGTCAAACAAATCAACAATAGAAAATCAGCAATTGTTTGAATTTGCTCTTTGATTTTTTTGTTTATTTTCTTGCACAAAATGCAGTCAGAACCAATGTATGTCTGGAATGGAAGCAAATAGAGGACATTTATTATTTCTTGAAAACTAAACCCCACTGATATTAATATTGGCCTATCACAAATAGATACGTTTGTGATGTTAATGTTATCTGATATTAAAACATTCATACAAAACATAATGCAGAACAAGATAATGCAAGAAGGTAGCTTAAGTCTAAGTTACGAATTATAACTGTTAAAGGTTCAGTTTATGGGATTTAGTGGATCTTGTGGTGTGGTCGCAGATTGCTAACAATGAAATATACTTTTTCTTAACCGCCACTTAGGTGCCACTGTGGGGCTTGTCTGTTCTTGGCACCATGGAACATGATCTGCTTCCTCCCTTATAAAAAGCGCACTCTAAGATGATCGAAATACAATTCTTAGTTTAACTCTGAATATTATTTCCCATTTCTGTCAATAGATGCCCCTAAATCAATCACACTGATCCTTTAAATTGCCAGTGACGTTTGCTGTGCACTGTTATCAGTTTGGACAGAGGTTTCTGATAACTACTTTTCAGCATTCATAGATTTATTGATCCATTTTGTGCTGTCAGAAGTTTGCTGAAGTAAAGGCCACATGATATTTAAAATAATTAGTGGTCAATACATGATCTTGAGCTACTACCTCTGAACAAATGGTGCATTTAGCTGACTACGCAGCATTTTTAACTTTTTTATATTTGTAGACTTTTGCAATTGTAATGTGCGACAGTCTCCTGGCTTTATCGCTCACCTGGACTCACTGGCTCCCAAAAAATATTTATCGTAACATTCAAAGGTAACATTAGCTTTTGTAACGTTTTGAACATCATGATGCATGACATGGTTTTGGAGTCTAAAATATGTTTTTGTTGTCTGGAAAAAAAACCATGTGTATCTGTTTGATTTTAGTCTATCAGCATAGACCCTCAGGCTCAACCTTAAAACCTCACCTAAGAAGGTCCACAAATACAATACATTTTTTCAGTTTGCTATTTCGGAGTACACAAACAAAATAAAACATGAGCTTTAGAAGTGTTTTACAGACATTAATGGACTCCTTCCACCACATAGCCATCAGACTGAAATGAATCATTTCATCTCAACCTCTGAAAGCAGGTGAATACACTTATATCCCCAAGTTTCAAACCATTATTTTAACATTAGTTTGATTTATGTCTAACCTGCCAAAACTGGTCTAAACATTTTTTGGATTAATTTGTTCAGACAGAGGATTGGAAACCAAATTGAGTATGATTCCTTCACATGAGTTCACTGCCCCTAAGCAAATGCAACTGGTCAGTAATATTCTCTTTAATTTCCAGTTGCAGCAATTCCACCCACCATGAATCACAAGCTTCTCCATCCACTCTGTGTCCATCACAAACTGCTCTGCCATTTGTTCACAGTCAAATGTGATTTTATTTGGAGTAAAGTGTCAGTTTGAGAGTCCAGTGTGCATGTTGTTGAGTCAACAGTACCTGAGGCAAGGTCTGTGAAGGGTTTACACCAAGCTCTCAGTTCCTGTCAAAACATTGCTCTCCATGGAGAACTCTACAGACACTTAACACAGTTTCAGAGGTTAGGGTTGGTTAATGGTTATTATTAGAACAATATCTAGTCTATGATTTTGGCGGGCACACATGTCCTCCTGTACAGGAATTCAAGTTTTTCCATGAACTCCAGCAGGCACATAATCACTAAACTACATGTTTGGAACTGGAATAAACAAAACAAACAAACAAAAAAACCAAAAACATCAATTGTCTGGTGGCTATTGGTTACAAGCGGCAGGTAATTATCGGTCGTCGGTAACATTAAAAAAAGATTCACGTTCAGTTTTTAGTTCTTTCAAATTCAGTAGTTCTTTCCATCTTTAAATGACTGAGGTTAACTTGTGTTTTAGCCTCTGCTCTATCACTGCCCTATCTTTGATATGTACAGTAGCTCATTAGAGGAATCAGTTTGGTTTAAATAGTGACAGTAATAACCACATACCAAAAACTCCTTGTAGTATGTTTAAAGCAAAATATCCCTGAAACCAGGGGCGGTTCTAGACCATTTGGTGCCCTAGGCGAGCTTTACTGATAGCGCACCACCCCCACGAGAATAGACGAAAGACCATGTCCAAAGAAATGCTCATTCATTTAACAGTGATAATCCAGAGGCCAGGGGCGGCTGTAGCTCAGCGGGTACAGCTGGCGATGAGCTGGCAACTTGTCCAGGGAGTACCCTGCCCTCGCCCTGAGACAAAGCTGGGATTGGCTCCAGCAAGATACTGAACCCCACATTGCCTCCTGACAAGAAGGCAGTGGCAGCAACACCCCGTGACCCCTTGGAAAAGGGATAAGCGGCTACGGACAATGACATGACATGACAATCCAGAGGCCAGTCAGCAGGATGAGCTGAGGGTGAATTGCCAGTGTTTGCTGCATCTACCACACACACACACACACACACACACAAGATATAGAATAAATGTAATGTCAATGTAATGCTATTGTGACTGCAGCATGAAGCAGAACCTGATATTTTTTCAGAGAACATCCTTGAGCCAACTTAGATGACTAGAACAGGACAGTTTAGTTATTGCTAAACTTCTTTATCATCAGGCACACCGAGACACACCAAGTGTGGAATCAGAGGTGCAATAAAGATGAGCAGCTTGCACTCACCTGAACAACCAGGCTCAGTGGTTAGAGGCAGGGTGAGGTTGGCAGGAGGTGGCTCTAGGTCCATAAACATAGAGAGAACACGCAAGAGCAAACACATTGACTGGATGAGACATGGAACAACTTATTGTCATTTACATGTAAGTCAGTACATGTTTTATCATGTCAAACATTCACTGACACATTAAACTTACCTGGGGAAACTCGAGCAGCTTAGGTGCATAGCTGGTCCTGGTCTGATGATTCAGCTGCAGGTAGTCCTAAATATTTTAATAGTGGATCTAAAATGATATAACAAACAAGTCTATTATCAACATGGAGTGAATCATTTCCAGTTTTCAAATTATGTTGTTATTAAGTTGCTAAATATTTTAATTTTGACATTCGTTTTATATAAATTCACTTAGTCCTTTATGTGCATACCTCCCTGTGTAAACATAACTCTACCTATATATATATATATATATATATATATATATATATATATATATATATATATATATATATATATATATATATATATATACGGTGTGTGTGTATATATATATATATATATATATATATATGTATATATTATTATTACTATTATTATTATTATGCTCAACTTTTTTGATACAATATTCCATCAGTATGCAACTTATACTTATCTCTGTTCATCAGTATATAACATATGCTCATCTTTTGCACCTCTCTCTAACAGTCAACATGTTGAGATCCTCATCTGCAAATGAGGCACTGACTCACTCAGCACTTCACTAGTTTGCACTCTGGTTAGATGTTAAACTGTATTTCACAGTACTTGAACTTGACAGTAAAGTTAAAATGAATCTAAAACTGAATCTAATCTAATTTTGTTATATGGACAGTAATAATAGACTTTTCACGTACATTCAATTTGTAATTTCATAGCACACAATGAGATGCAAAGTGCTATAAACTGCAGCTAGCATCAACTTGTATAAGTTTTTCTTGAAAAATAGCCAGCCAGTCAAGGCCAACCCAGGCCAGCAGTCTGAACCAGTCTTATGACAGTCTTATTGTGACAATGTTGCAGCCGACTGCATGTTAATAATGACCTAACCAAGCCAAATGAAGCGTGACGTCACACACCCTCATTGCTGCTCAATGTTAGATTCCTAGTAAGATGACATGATGCTACTGCTAGCTAGCATGATTATATCATTAATAATCGGTGAATTTAAAAACTACATAATTAAAATGACATACTTTTCACCTTTGCACGTTTCTCCTGCTCTTTTTCTCTGCACTTTAAAAAGTGCATCCTGGATGGCTTTTGCTCTTTCATTTTCCGAACTGTAGCTGTGACCCATCGTTTTTTTTATGTTTATTTTTTATGTTAAAGTATTGTTGTAGATAGAGGGATGGCACAAAAAGTAGAAAAATAAATAGACATAATTTTATTTTTTTTTTTTTTTCTCATCGCATATTTGGCTCCCCTCACTAGGTGGTGCAAGCGCCTATATTGCTGTGTCAGGGGTGCTGCCAGGGATTTTGGGCCCCATGAAAAGAAATCTAATTGGGCGCTTTTACAGGCCAGCGAAAAAATGTGTTGCCGATTTATATAAAACTATGCATTTCAATTATATTTTTGACTATCATTTCCATATTTCTGAAAAGAACAACAGGACAGTTACTTGGTTACTGCTCATTGTCTCCCTTGTAGTCCTGCATGCAGGTATAATTTATCTCCACAACTGTAGACTTACAGGTGGTGGCAATGAATGTGGGGTGAAAAAATACATGTATGAGGCTATATGGCTGCTGCGATTTAATCCTCTGATTTCCAGAAAATATAAACCTTTTTTCTGATTGTATTGAGAGTTGTATTGAGTCACACAGTCTGCATGCACCAGAAATGTTCTCCTCTGTTATACTACAAAGCAGGAGGGTGAGAGTCCAATAGGGGGCGCGCACAATAAGCATTTACATTTTAAAAACTTTGAAAATACCAACCAATACCAATATAACAGTACATGCTACAGTTTTGAAACTTTAACCAAACTGTAGCCCCAATACTGCTGAATCTTTAGTCCACTTAAACTCATTACAAATTATGAAGTCCATCAATCAGCTTTTTTCAAAACCTGTAAAACTTATAAAATCTCCTCCCACAATTTTTGTTCAATGTCACCAAACTTGCTAGAGAGCATCTTCAGACCGTCCTCCACAAAACTTGTTTCTCAGATTTTTGATTTATCAAAAATTAAACCTACAGTGCATCAAAATTTTTGACTGTAAACAGTGCTGTAAACATATACTGTCAAATTCTTGCTAAATACATTTTCAATCTTCCTGAAAAAAATTGAGAATATTGTGGAGTCATGGTTGATAAATCTTGGCAAATATCAGAATTTTATCTCAAAAAATGAATTTTTGAGAACATTTTGAATTCTGCTCTCACAGGAACAACTGGAGTCAATGTAAGAGTGGCATTTTTAAACATCAGATTTTCTCTTATGAAGCAAAACACTTAGAGTTGAAAACAAATCACCAACATTTCCATGCTGTCAAGATGCAATTTAAGTATTATCAGATTTTTGTTCAGGTAACAGAATTTTGACATTTTGACCATTTTTGAAATCTACCTTGACAACAGCTGCCAGGACAGTGACTCCCTAAGTTGGACCAGACCATGGGTGAAAGCTAACCAAATTTTGCATAAAGGTCCAGTCTCATGCCAGATTACCTCAGCAGTAAAACCAAGCCAATAGTCCTGATGGTGGCGCGACAGCAGGCATCTAAAGTTCAAAACATTGAAAATTCATAACAAATCAGCCCGGTAGAACTTTACACATTCACCAAACTGTAGCCCAAATATTAAAGAAACTTTTGTACATTTAAACCTTTTAAAAATTATGAAGTCCATCACTGTTTTTTTTGTTTAAACTGTAAAACTTTTAAAACCTGTCTCCTCCCACAATTCTAGCCTACAGTGCATGAAAATGTTTGACTGTGAAAACTACTGTAAACATATACCTGCAAATTGATAAATAAATCTTCAATGTTCATGAAAAAACTGAACAGTTTTTAGAGTCATGGTAGATGATGTTTGGCAAATATTAGAATTTTACCTAATTTAAAAAAAATAAATAAAACATTTTACCTTTTTGAGAACATTTTGAATTCTGCTCTCATGTGAATAATTGCAGTCCATGCAAGCAGCATTTTTAAACATCAGTTATTCACTTATGGTGCAAATCAATCATTTTTTAAAAACAAATTAGCAACATCTCTGTGCTGCAATATGTGTATTTTTAGATTTTTGTCTTGATAACTGAATTTTTTACAGTGGTTTCAAATCTGCGTGCACAACAGTGAATGGCTTACTCAGTTTGTGAAGCCACTGTTGTATTGCCACTTGCCAGTTAGCTCAGAGCGATAGATGACAGTCTTTGGTTTCAGAAGTTGTGAGTTGAAGCCTCAAGTGGTCCAAAATGAACGTTGTTGTCAACTGTCTTCTCGTCCTATTCTCCTGTTTGTTGCTCAGAATTGCCTAAATTTGCCAAAAATAGCCTGGACCCCACCCATCGCTGCACAGCATCTATAATTTCTGTTTGATTTTCTGTCATTAATAAATATTTAATTTTCTCTTTTGTAACGGTAGAAGGAGCAAGAGAGACAGATAAATCCCCACAAACTCCCTGCAACGATGCTAACTGGCATGTCATTGAACATTATGTTGCTCACCTTCTTCACTGGGGAGACTGGGGCAGTGGCGGTTCTGCACAGGGAACTACAGGGGCCCGTGCCCCTGTAAAAATGTCCTTGGCCCCTGCTGTGCCCACCCCCCGAGCTGACTGAGTAATACAATTAAAACGAAATGAATTGATCAAGTTATTACGATTTTACGCTAGCGCCAAAAGCGGAACTAATGTGACTCAGCATTCTACATGGAGTAATTAGAGCAACGGGTGCGAGATGAGAATGAGAACAGCAGCAACACGTTTTGAAGAGAAGGAGCTACTAATGTCTTGGTGCAAGACGTGAAGGTAAGCAACTATTTCATCTCGTAAAATGATTTTTTGCACATAACTGTTGTTCCTCACTCTGATGAGAAAAACCAGTTTGTAAATGTCTGGTCTCACTATGTTAAAATATCGAGGCAAACTCACCGAAGCAGGGGCAAGTATCTGAGTGTCAGTAACTTTATCTTAGCTAGTTCTACACAATGTTGTGATGTTAACCACGCAACTTTATCAGCCTTGTCTGTTGCATTTCGATAAATAATACATTTATTGAGTAAAGTAATCAATAGCATCAACCCGTGTCGGGAGGGATGGTTACTTGTACAATGAGATGTATGACTCTACGCTGTGTTTCTACTTCTTGTAGTTATCATGAAATGAGGAAGGGACATTGCAGCCTTTTTTGCCCTGGTAAATAAAAAAGTGAGAGAAACATGTCAAGGTATTGAGAGAGATGAGGGGTTGGTGGAGGTTGGAGAGAAGGCAGGTGATGAAAGTGAAGGCTCTGACACACAGAGGGACACTCCAGAGGGTGAGAAGGAAGAAAACCTACAGGGACTGAGAGAGGAACAGTCAGAGGGACAGCAAGCGGATCCATGTGGATCACATACTGCACCATTAAGGCCCCCCACACACCGCCCAAACCAATAGCCAACTGCCTTCATCCGACCACTCGGTTGCATCTTGTCTGACCTGTTCAACAGAAAACACGCCATTGAACATTGAACACACCGCTTCGATGTGCTGCCAGCTCCACAGTAGACTGTACGTTCTGCGCTTGCGCAAAATGCAATAAGCGGGTGGCGCCAGTGTTTAAAAAAGACGCTGGACAAGAGGTTTATGCATGCAACTCTCTTTACTTTTGATCAAAACGAAACTGAACTATTTCAGACAAAAACAGCTGTATACTAAACAAGCAGCAAGGCATTACCAAACGAACACAGATTAATTCATCCTGAAAGGACATAACAGCTAGTCTCATGCCAGTACTCCAAAACATGAAAACGGAGAATGACGGAGCGGAGTGCATTGAAAAACGAAGCTCACACAGTATTCCGCCCTTCCCACACACCACGCTGATTCACAAGCACACCACCAATCAGAGAATCCAATGGCTCAGACTTCGCATGTTGAGTCGGAGCAGACAACGTCCACGCAGCTCTGAAAGCTTCCAAAGCAGCTGAACACACCGAACATATTTGTTCCCAGCCTCGTCCAATGGTTGGGCTGGTGTGTTCCTACCTTTAGGTTTGTGATGTAGAGAAGGTGTTTTTGTACAGGTCTGTTTGCAAAGCTGTGTCATTAGAATTCATAGTACAGTGTGTCATAAAATGGGGCTTTCTGCCATAAATTCTTTTTTGCGTTGATATGTGATTCTGATGTTAAAGAAAATAAACAAACACTTGGCCTACATTTTAAAATAAATGCATACAACTACTACAAGAATGATGTAGCAGTGCAGCCCAAGTTGAACATATTCTCAGCCACTTTGATGTGGGACAGGAGACGGAGCTTTAGGCCAAACCGGTATGAGGGGGTCAGGGGTTCATGCCCACCTTTTGCAGCACTGTCCTACTGTATTTAATTTCTGATTTTTGATGGCCCTACCTCAGTGTTTCAATCGATGAACTCTTTATGTACAAAATAATCTTTTGTATAATGTTAATGTAAAGCAAAATTAAAGCATTTAAATACCATTTGTTTCTGTTTTTTAATGTGCCCCTCTGATTAAACTCTGTCCCCACTGTCATGTCTCCTGTTTGTTTTGTTCTTGTTTCTGGTTTTTGGTTTCTTGTATTTGATTTTCATCCTTGTATCTTGTCTTGTGTTATGTTTTGCTTTCTCCATGTCTTGTGTCTCGTTTTGCCTTCTCCATGTCTTGTGTCTCTTGTTTTGATCTTCCATGCCCTCATGTGTCCTTTAAGTTCTCCCCTCTGGCTCCCTCTGTCTGTTGTCTTGTTCCCTCCTGGTCTGTTCCTCTGTGCTCCTCCCCCTCATTATCACACCTGGTTTCCTTCCTCCTCTCTCCTCACCTGTGCCTCGTCATGTCGTTAGTGTGTGTGTATTTAGTCTCTGTGTTTCCTTCACTCCTCGCCCAGTCATTGTATTCTGTTTGTTGGATTCGGTCTTGTGGATTCTGTCTTGTGTTTTCTGTTTGCGGTTCCATGCTCCATGCTCCATGCTCCATGTTCCATGTTCCATGTTCCTGTCCATGCTCGGTATGTTTTTGGTTTTGAGTTTTTTTATGTTTGAGTTGAACTTTGAATTTTGTTTGCTACTTTGTCTTGCCCTTTAAGTTGTTACTTTACCTGTCTGATTCTTGTTTGCTACTTTGCCTGTTGAATTTTTGCCTGCTTTTGTTTTTTGTAATCAGCTTTTTTAATAAAGCTCGCCTTACGTTTGTTCATCCCCATCTCTGCCTCAAGTGTACTGCGTTTAGGTCCACATTTTCCCTTCCATAGTTTTCCCTTTATACCCCAGCGCGACAGAATGACTGGGCCTGAAATGGACCTACCAGACAGTATAGTAATTTGTAGGCTGGGGAACAAACTGGTGGAGATTCTGAGCGGCCAGGCTGACACAGGGGAGAAGCTGAAGGCCATAACAGACTACGACAAAGAACTGTTTATTAGGCCTTGGCTGAAGGAACTCCCTTGGGTCGCTCAGATGATAGCGATGCTAGATAACCTCAGAAAGGCCTTGGAAGCAGCAGCCACAGCCACAGCCGAACTCCCAGCCCAGGCCGCAGTCACAGCCACAGCCACAGCCGAGCTTCCAGCCCAGGCCACAGCCGTAGCCACAGCCGAGCTTCCAGCCCAGGCCGCAGCCACAGCCGAGCTTCCAGCCCAGGCCGCAGCCACAGCCGAGCTTCCAGCCCAGGCCGCAGCCACAGCCGAGCTTCCAGCCCAGGTCGCAGCCACAGCCGAGCTTCCTGCCCAGGCCGCAGCTTCAGCCACAGCCGAGCTTCCTGCCCAGGCCGCAGCCTCAGCCACAGCCGAGCTCTCAGCCCAGGCCTCAGCCTCAGCCACAGTCGAGCTCCCAGTCCAGGCCTCAGTCTCAACCCCGTCGACACCAGCCAGTGGCCCCCAGTCGGCGGTCCGGTCGACACCAGCCAGTGGCCCCCAGTCGGCGGTCCGGTCGACACCAGCCAGTGGTTTTCAGTCGGCGGTCCAGATGAGGCCTGTACCTGCACCTCGGTCGGAGGACCGGCCGAGGCCTGTACCTGCACCTCGGTCGGAGGACCGGCCGAGGCCCACGCCACGTCTTGTTCCTGCACCTCGGTCGGAGGACCGGCCGAGGCCCACGCCACGTCTTGTTCATGCACCTCGGTCGGAGGACCGGCCGAGGCCCACGCCAGGTCCAGCGCCTGTTCCTGCTCCTCGGTCGGAGGACCGGCCGAGGCCCACGCCAGGTCCAGCGCCTGTTCCTGCTCCTCGGTCGGAGGTCCGACCGAGTCTCACGCCAAATCCAGTGTCAGGTCCTCGGTCGGAGACCCAGCCGAATCCAGTGCCTGCTCCTCGGTTAGGGGTCCGGCCAAGGTCGTTTGTTGCCAGAGACCCTTCATCGGCTCTCAGACCACCAGCTCCCGGCAAAACTCCGTCGGTGGTCCGGCCAAGAACCTTGAGGGTTTCCCAGCCAGTGGTCTGGTCGCCAGTGGGTCTCCGTCCACGCCTTCGCCTTCGCCTTCGTCATCCGCCTCCAGGGGAACCCAGCCCGCACCTACGCCTTCGCCTTCGTCTAGGTCGCCAGCCTCCAGCGGGTTCCAGCCCACATCTTCGCCTTCGTTACCAGCCTCCAGGGGGTTCCAGCCCGCACCTACACCTTTGCCTTCGCCTTCGTCTACGTCGCCAGCCTCCAGCGGGTTCCAGCCCGCGCCTACGCCTTCGTCGCCGCCCTCCGGCGAGTTCCAGGCCGCGCCTACGCCTTCGTCGCCGCCCTCCGGCGAGTTCAAGACCGCGCCTACGTCTTCGTCGTCGCCCTCCAGCAGGTTCAAGCCTGCGCCTTTGCCTTGGTCCCTGGACTCCAGTGGGCTCCAGTCCTCGCCTCCACCCTCATGTTTGTTTGGACCTTGGCCCTCCCCTTGACCCCCTCCACCCTCCCGGTTTTGACTCTGGCCCTCCTCCTGACCCCCTCCACCCTCCCGGCTTTGACTCTGACCCTCCTCCTGACCCCCTCCACCCTCCCAGCTTCATTTGGACTTTGAACCCTAGTATTGAGGGACATCTGGGAGCTGTCCCTTAAGGGGGGGGTTCTGTCATGTCTCCTGTTTGTTTTGTTCTTGTTTCTGGTTTTTGGTTTCTTGTATTTGATTTTCATCCTTGTATCTTGTCTTGTGTTATGTTTTGCTTTCTCCATGTCTTGTGTCTCGTTTTGCCTTCTCCATGTCTTGTGTCTCTTGTTTTGATCTTCCATGCCCTCATGTGTCCTTTAAGTTCTCCCCTCTGGCTCCCTCTGTCTGTTGTCTTGTTCCCTCCTGGTCTGTTCCTCTGTGCTCCTCCCCCTCATTATCACACCTGGTTTCCTTCCTCCTCTCTCCTCACCTGTGCCTCGTCATGTCGTTAGTGTGTGTGTATTTAGTCTCTGTGTTTCCTTCACTCCTCGCCCAGTCATTGTATTCTGTTTGTTGGATTCGGTCTTGTGGATTCTGTCTTGTGGATTCTGTCTTGTGTTTTCTGTTTGCGGTTCCATGCTCCATGCTCCATGTTCCATGTTCCATGTTCCTGTCCATGCTCGGTATGTTTTTGGTTTTGAGTTTTTTTATGTTTGAGTTGAACTTTGAATTTTGTTTGCTACTTTGTCTTGCCCTTTAAGTTGTTACTTTACCTGTCTGATTCTTGTTTGCTACTTTGCCTGTTGAATTTTTGCCTGCTTTTGTTTTTTGTAATCAGCTTTTTTAATAAAGCTCGCCTTACGTTTGTTCATCCCCATCTCTGCCTCAAGTGTACTGCGTTTAGGTCCACATTTTCCCTTCCATAGTTTTCCCTTTATACCCCAGCGCGACACCCACCTTGGCCCCCCCAGTAAAATTTGTTGAGAACTGCCACTGGACTGGGGTGCTGCTGACTCATCTGTTGTTAAGTCTGCTAAAAGGATCAGGGACAATGATTTAATGTGAATATCTGCTAAACTTTCCCTGCACTGATTAAATGTTGTTAAATGTACCCACCTCCCTCTCTTTCCTTTTTTGAACACCAGATTTTGATTTAGGTTCAAAGGAACAACTCTGTAACCTGAACGAACAGAACTGATTCCCCATTTCACTTGTCTCTCATTCGTTCCTTCGTACTCACAAACCAGTCGCTGTGTTGTTCACTGTTTAGTTATCAGAGTGGTGAGGAGAACTGAGAGCCAGCCAATCATATGTTGAATCTAGGACACTGTCGTCGAATTTTAGCCATTGGGAAACAGCAAAGCATAGCAACCGTTTCCATGACAAAAAAAACCATTTCATTTCGTTAGTAGCTCATCGTTATCGGTCGTTCACTGATTCCTCTCCTGGTGTTCTCGTTCAGTCAGTCACTTGTTCTTGGCTAGCAGGCTTTAGCTGTTAACTGTTGTGTTGTCTAAAAGTACACACAATCATTAATTTGCAGCTATGTATTTGCCTTGAACTACAGTGTTATGTTGGCTGTTAGCACTATCGTTTGAGAAAGAGGAGCTGAGAAGTAACTGCAAGTCCCCCATACACGTGAGTTAGCACCTTAACAGCTACAGGCATTGTAGTGCACACTGCACACTCATTTCATAACACCTCTGATCTCCTGTAATCAAGTCGTTTGGCATGCATCGAGTGCAAAAGGGTGATTGTGTGACTGAGGCTGCAAACATGAATGCCTGATAGAGCTGTGTAAATATGTTCTGCTGACCCTGTTTAATTACTTGATTTGAAAACAAAAAAATGGGGAATTCTTTTTAATGCATTCGGTGCTCTGTGTTCTCGTACTATAGCGACCTGAACTCCTTTAGCTTGCTTGTCGGGATTCTGATGTGATTTTGTCTCCTGAAATGGCTTAATCTCTTCCTGAGCTCTTGATCCACCCACACAGGTACATTTTTATGAGTGGTAGCCTTACTTTGTCAAGTGAAAAGAATGTATTATTGAAATGACTGTTGCACAAGTATCATCTTTTTAACTATGCAAAGTGGAAGCAGTATTTGCATTGTGAAGAGCTAGAAATTATCCAGAGTACCAGAGCTTCCGATTAATTTGCTCTGAAACCATACTGCTCTCAAGTGCTTAACAAACTGTCATTTGAATAACTGCTTTTGATATGTTAGCACATTTTATATGCATATGCTCAGTGTCTTTCAATGAGCAAATGTGTCAGTGTGTACACTGAGTGGAAGCACAATTCTTCAGTGAGGTTTCAGTAACAACCAATTAGGAAACCATCTGTAGAAGGTTGTATTCATGAGCCAGAATGGGACACAGAAATTCTGATTCTGGATAGAATTCTGTTGGAAGATGTTTTGAGTTTGAGATGGTGTTTTTAGTTAGCTTTTTGTATTATTCCATTTTATTGTGTACTTCCATTGTTTCTTCCATTGGATTCCAAATATCTGGGTGGTTTGTTTAGGTGGTCACACACACATACAGAGGCCAAGCTTCAGTGCATTAGATTAGTATTCTTTGTGTGGATGTGTTTGGTGGTGAATATCAGTGTCACAACCTTATGACTCAACCTCTAGCTGCACTCCTGTTTGGAGCAGGCTGCAGAAATACATGGTGCCTCACAAAGTGCCCTTAGGCTCTGACCTTAAATCAGCCTGTGCACTGTCAAATCCCAAACTTCATGGCAGGGAAGGTAAATAATCTGAGCTGATCTCTGATCAGTATCTGTCAGCACTGGATAAACAATTAATGTCTGGCGTGGATGTCAGGTGGATGAACTATAAACTTCAGTTGCCCAAAGGAAGCAAGCAGAGACTTTACAGCACTTCTGCCTCCTTTGTGTCTCTCTAACCACAGACTGCTGTTACGTTGGTAATAAGTCAGCTGACAGGGTTCAGATTAATTGGAAGCATGTGTATATGTAGATATGTGTGTACGTAGATGAAATTAGACACACACACAGCTAATTTTAAATTGTTTATTGAGATAATGATTGCAGGATTAGCTGTTTACTTTTGCCATCAAAGCTCACCTGGGAGAGGAGAAAGCCAGTGATTAGCAAGGCACTGCTGCAGTAGATGGGAAGGCATAAGATCTTTTAGGCGACCGGATTGTGGATAATTGTGTGAAGTGTAAATTTTCCTCTGCCCTTCTCTTCCTCCCAGGGTGTGTCCAGACAAAAGAATCCCCCAGGGGTGCAGACAACTATTATTGGTTCCGCTTGGTTGAGCATGAGGAACCAAGTGGGAAATAGGTGGAGGGGAGGTTAATAGCTGGGTTTAAATGTAAATATATGTAAATTGTTATGGTTATTTATTAGGTGATTTTCCTGGGTTTATATTTATTGTATTTATATTTGGTAGAGAAGTTTAAGGTAATATTTCTATATTTATTGCATGTTTAGGTGGGTGTGTAAAAGGTAATGTTACGAGCCAATTAGAGAAAGGAGGTGCTGAGGTATCATTTGGAGGAGGATGGGGGTTAAGTTAGGATGTTGGTAAACCTGATGTGCTGAATATAATTCAATTATAGAATAAAGTAAATATCATGGGCTGAACATCATCTGTCTGGGTCTCCTCATTTTGGTCACTTCAACCGCTCGTGCAACTTAACAGTCTCACATCATGTTGTTGTTCTTTATGGGAAGACAGTCCCTGTTTTTGAATTTGTATATAGGTCATATACTGATTTCCAGAAGTAAACAAGGTGCTCTGAGCTGAGAGACTTGTGCACCGGTCTGTTAATGGTGTTCAGGTGCTGCTTGGATTAATTGCCTCCTCTCTCAGGGGCAGGGACGTGAACATGATCATAGAGGGGTAGGAGCTCAAAGTCAGAAAAGGGCAGTATATTTTTTTCAGGCCTTCATAACAAAATATGTTGATTGATTGATGTACAATTAATAAACAAAGTACTTATAGACAACTAACTACCTAACTTTATATCCTCTGTGGCTGTGAGTGATATGCAGTTGCCATTTCTTTTGTGTCAACAAATTATTGTCAACATGAGTTTATTCACATTATCATAATACTGAGGTTTGGCAGACACGCAATTCAGCTGCAATTCTTAAAAAAGCAATGAAACACCGGTTTATTATTAGACTATTTATTGGAGGGCAAACTGCAAACTAGAAATACAGGCTACACATGTAAAAATGTGACAAAACCAGGAAATGACTACTGTGACTGCTACTGTGACTGTTAGTAGTAACAGTAATATTTACAACAGCAAAGTCACAGCAAACTCAATATCTGGCAAAAGTTGAAGATTTGTGGCAAGATAAACAGCCGACACAGACAGCTGTCAGATTATAACATTATTCTTAACTCTCATTAACAAGCAGTTAGCGTAACAAACACAAATAGGCGCTCTTCTGAAATATGACTCATATTTTAGCATGTTACATAAGTGGAAGGCAACTTGTTAGCCCCCACAAGGAAGTTATGTTAATGGATTTATAACTCACAAAGGTTAAAGTCACTCCACTGTCATGTCTCATCTACGTGCGTGGTGGAGATCTCGATGAGCAGCAGCTTTTCTCTCTCTCTGTCCCTCTCTCTCGCCCCTCTGTGAGAGACAGAGCAGAGCCGCAGCAGACAGAGATGCTGCTTCATAGGCTAAACACACAGTGCCTTTACATGACACTCAAGAAAACCGAATTACTGGGTTAGTCCGACTATGATCGGATTTTTAAGATGCATGTATACACCTTAGTCTGACTAAAATTGGACCAGATCGGATTTCTCAGTCTTTGTATGCCATCTTTCTCGAATGCCGAGGCAGAATACGTTGTTGCTGGTGGCGTAAAGAGGTCTGCCGTAGGTGGCTCTATTACCACTAGTTGAAACGGGTACAGCGCCACCTATCATACTGGGGTGTGACATGCATTGTCCAATAATTTGATTTTCTCACCGGCATGTATACTCAGACAATTGCAGTTGTCTGATTGAGTAGCATAGTCGAACTGTGGCTGTAATCCGACTAAGCTGTGCGTGTAAACGTACTGACACAGACAACACCATATTACGAAGAAATGCGTATGGTAGATAACCGTTATTTTTTTTGTTTTGTTTTTTACATCCCTATGCACAACGGGAATTTATTCATGTGTTGTTACAGTTACTACCATGTAGCTAATGGCTAACAGCTAGCGAAAGCTGTGTTTGCCTCCAACACTGTCTCCAAACTCTTGGACACTGTTAGCATCGTCTCACTCTCCAGACTGCACGTTTCCAGACTTTTTACTGTGACAACCAAGCTCCCTTGTAATATTATTAAAATTAAACTCGCTTCAAACGCCATTGCATAGCGGACTGAAGCGGAGCTAACTAGTTAGCCAATTTCCAGCAGACTTCACCATACTCGTCGGCAACTGTTAATAGTATCAAACCGTGGCAACACTTATCGCTGGCTCAGGTGCAGTTGCTGGGTCCAGTATGGTTGGGATAGATCCTTGTACGAGGGTCAGTGACGAGGCAAAGCCAGATTTGTACTGACCCTCGTTACTGAAGCAGTCCGATGTGAAGTGGTTAGCACACACATCCAAGCTAACACGAACTGCGGTGGGCACGTTGTCGTTAAAAATTAAATGCAACCACTGTCTCTTCTGTTCTTCTGTAGCTGGGACAGAATATCAGCACTTATATGGATTTTTACAACCAACAACAGAGCTATTTGCGTGTCTAGCTCTGAGCGACGACATTGCAAAACACTGTTGGAATGCTGTTTTACCAGTGGGTGGGCTGCAGAGACCATGCAGGAATCACTTCTTTTCCTTATTCTGGGAGTTGGCAGGCTCAGGAAGGACCAGCTTATATATGTAGAAGCCACAGAAAACTTGTTTTTTATAATATGGGACCTTTAAAAAACACACAAAAAGGGCATTTTTAAAACAAGGCAAAAAGGGCAGGGGCTAAAGCACCCCTTGGATCCTATGTGGGCATGTGCCTGTTCAGGGGAAGCTATGGACGTTCAGCTCCCAGTAAGAGAAGATGCTGTAGGGCTGGCCACTGTTATTGGGAGAGTGTGTGTGGGTGGTAAGTGAATAGAGTGAGCATGCAGAAGATCGTGGTAGCAATGCCTTGAGCATTGCTTATGTGGGTACAAATGTGGCTCACAGTTATGACTGGAGTGTTAAGCAAATGAGAAGTAGGAATACTCTTCATGTCATGTATATTAGATGTGCAAAATAATAACAGACAACTGCTCAGTTAAGATCAAATTCAAATTAAATATGGTGGCTGTGACTTTGGTCATGTTTGAGCATGAATTCAAAAAGGTGATTGTTATATAATGAATCATGTGCTTCCATAGGACACATTTATCTACTGTAATAGCCAGGTCATTAACAGTTTGTTTCTGACAAATAATTAATGGGATTATGTATGTGCGTCGATCTGAAATTGCGTATATGTCTATGTCCGCGTGGATCAGTGTGTGTGTGTGTGTGTGTGTGTTGTGTGTATGTGTTTGTGGGGGGTTTATATGTGTGTGTGTAGGTTAGTAAAAAGCGGAGAAGGTGAGCAGGCAGAATACTGAGTTCCCTCCCCTGACAGTTTAACAACCATTGACACCTGGGCTCACCTTGCCCTAGTAACCCACATGTGGCCTGAAGCTCTGAGCTCATGAGCTGTCCTTAACAACTCTGTAAGGTTTGCAAACAGGATAACTTCAAAACAATTATGGCAAAATCAAAAAGTTGGGATCTGATAGAAGAACTGAAAATCAACTGAGCACTCTACCCAAATTATTTACACAGTTTACTTCTAAACTCAGACTCAAATGTAAGTCATGTGACTTAAATCGTCCACTACTGAGCAAAGGGACCAAGCACTTGATTACACTGATGATCACAGAAAGCCTCCTGGTACCTGCCTAACTTTGACTACCGTCAGCCATGTGGCCAAGGACCGGAAATCCTTCCCCCCTCCAGAGAAACAGGCCTCCACCCAGGGTTATCTCAAAAAGAAAAAAAGTGAACGGAAACATGTACCTACAGACTGTTTATGATCATATGGATGCTGTTATAATGTGTAGTGATTAAGATCCTGACCCACTAAACATCCTGGAAAGTGACAAAGTTATGTTTTTCGAGCTAAATTACATAAATACATAATCACCATCAGTAAACAGGATGCTGTCTGTCTCAGTCACTTGCAGGATGGAGGCCATTTTCTTTGGGAAAGTTCCCTGAAGTCTCGGTCGGGAGGGCTGACTGTCACGTGATTTTGAACACAAACACTAGGTGAGTTAAAGTTTTTTGGTGGTGATAGACACTGTTTTTTGGGCAGAAATGTGATGAAGAGTTGGTAGGACAGGCGGGAGGACAGACAGGAGGACGGACGCTTCTCCACGTACAGCTGTGGTATTTGTTCTCCTCATATAAGTTGCCAAAGACAGTTACAGTTACTACTTTTTTTTTGGTCCTGTAATGTTGCCTTGTGGGACATTTCTCTGTATTTAGTTGAGTGAAGGACCTGCACAGTTATCTGACTAGTCAGACCGACATGCCCCTGCTCCGTGCCTCTGGCTTATCCGTTCACACTGGAGCGGTTCACCAATAATGCGGCCCTGATACTACCTCCAGAGGTGGATCAGCGGCGGAGCGAAACTCTCCGCAACTGAAGCTTTCACACAGAGGAGGGTGTGGAGAATTGGCGCAGGATTCCTGCATGCAAATGGAAGAGTGAATGGGGCTTGTGACGTTGGCCATGTTCATATAATGGCTTCCCTATCAGAATAAAGAGCTTTAAAGTCACTGTGGGATCAGTCACGACTCACAAGTTCCTCAATACCACACAGCCCAGCAGTCATAGCACATTGTTGACATGCTGCAGGCAGCATTGCTGGCTGTAAAAGTTCAGCATAATTTTCCTGTGCATATTCTGGCTATTAAAGTCAAATGTAAAGCATTTTTTGGTCATTTGTTTGATTTTCTTCACTTGAAAATATGTCAAATTTTATTTGCTTAGTAAAATAGCATTGCTTTAGTGCCATAATATCAAAGGACACTGTAGGATCACAACTGAATGCCACATGTGTTGGTCAAAAACAACAAACAACTTAATGATCAAATATGATAATTAAAAAAACATATAAGAAACATGCTTATATCATTCTGAACATGGCATGATCATGGTTATTAAAACGAGTCAGTAATGGTCAGATGATCACAAGGTAATGAGAGCTCACTAGCTTCTACTTAGTATGATGCTTCAGTTTGCAGTATGCATACACAATCAGGCAATGGTGCCGGGTACGCGGCACGCCCCGACAGCAGCATGCCTTGACCCGCATGGACTGCGAGGGCCTGTTCATTGCCAGTGTTGTGCCTGAACGCATTCAAAGAATGATCGTTCATGGCCGTGTTCATATTTAAGGTGAACGTGAACTGAATGTACTGTATTGTGCCTGATGAGTGTTATTGTGAATGCTTTCATTCTGGTGTTTGTGAACGGCGCTCTCGCAAAGTTTTACTTCGTTCATGAGAGTACCAGATTTCCATAGAGCCTTCCAGGCGAAAACCGGCTACAACACACCGTAAACAGGTCATAACATGTAGCATAAAATCACCCAATCTGGCAACACCAGCCACCATTGAGTCGCACCGCCGCATGTGTCATCAAACTGCGAAGCAAGGAGGCAAAAAACAAATGAATGCAGCAGCAATACCTCGCACTCTGCCTTGGAGGTTGGTAAAAAATTGATTCATCAGTGAATTGCAATATATTTTTTCCCAATTCAGTATCGATTCAGAAAATCCTCTGAATCAATTCAGGCAAGTTGCGGCCCCCGACCATCGGCTATCCCTCGCCGAACACCACTCGGTCCCCACCTCCAGCAGCTGGAAGCGCCTCCCAGTGCAGCTGGTCTCACCCTGGCCACTGCACCGTATGCCTGTGGGTCGCCTCCAGGTAGAGAGGGGGGTTCACTGTCAACGTTTCACCCCCTCGCATCTAGCCAGAGGGCGAAGGGACCACGGTTATGTCTATGTTATGGCACACAAAAATGTATCATGCAGTCCCAGAAACAATGGCACTTTCTCATCTTAACTATGATTGCACTATTTGATAACTAAACACATCATGTGCCTTTGTTTACATTTCGAACTAGAATTTCCTAGAGGAAAGATTTATAATTGAAGATTACTTTTTTGAATTTAAAAATTGTCAACAGGTACTCTAATAAATTATTGATTACTGAATCAGTACTGAAGCATTTAAATCAATATTGAATTGAATTGATATTGAATCGAATTGTGACCTAAAGAATCAAAATCTAATCAAATCATGAGGTTTTTAACAATACCCAGCCCTACTCTGCCTCCACCATTAATATGGCGTCTCCGTATGATTTCTTAAAACAATTTCATGAAAAGGTCAGTGATGATCCGGATGGGAAAAATCGGACCTTTTTGTGTAAACTTTGCCCGGTGGTTTCAAGAAGCAACTCCGTACATCAAAAACAGCAAACCTGAAACGGCACATTGAACTAAAGCACCCGGATAGCCTTTCAAGGTATGTGCGAGTGAATAACGAATCAAAAGACATGACAACAGCGAGCCAAAACAGATCCTCTACCACCCAAATCACATTAACAGCGTACAGTAGCAGCTCAGCTGTCTTCATCTCCCAGCCGCAGCTGGACTGTGGAGGACTGAAAGTGCAATAATTAAATAAATAAATACACCATTGAAGAATTAATTAAATGTGTCATAAATTCATTAAATGTGTCAATAATTAATTGAAATTAGAATCAAATGTGTCATTAATTCATTAAAATACCAATTCATTTTATGTAAAAACATATATAATTATTTCACTATTTCATTAATTATTTCATGGTCCTGTGTTGCAGTGTCATGTCATGTCATTATCCGTAACCGCTTATCCCTTTCCATGGGGTCACGGGGTGTTGCTGCTGGAGCCAATCCCAGCCTTGTCTCAGGGCGAGGGCAGGGTACTCCCTGGATAAGTCGCCAGCTCATCGCAGGGCCCTCACTAGTGAGCAATGGGGGGTTCAGTATCTTGCTCAAAGACACTTCGACATGCCCTGAGCCGGGATTTGAACTAGCGACCTTTCGATCACTAGTCGACCTGCTCTACCCGCTGAGCTACAGCCGCCCCCTGTGTTGCAGTGCTTCATGAATTTATTTTATCTGTCAAAGTCACCCATCAAAGTCAGTGGGCAGGGCTAATGCAAATTTAGTCTTATTCATTACATTGGTCTGAAGTCTTGAAACCAAAAGAAGAATATCCCCATGAACTTTCTAGTGAGGGCAAGTTTTTGACATTTTGTCCTTTGTAAATGACCTTTAATGTGACAATTATTTATAATCTTATTTATTATCTTGTTTTCACTTGGCTTACTCATATTCTTTGAAGCCAGGTTATTATTTTATTAATTACATTAGACACTAAATGCGGGACTTTTATTTTGAAAGCGTCTCACTGTGACCTGAAAACATCCCTGTTCTTGTGAATCGTGTGTGTCTGCGTGTTGGAAGTGTGCCTGCATGGTCTTTGCTGAACGTGATGAGAATGATTTACTTAGTACCTGGCTGATAAAGGGCACAGGGTTTGTTTTCATATCGCTTCATGACATATTAAATATATAATTCAGATCATAACTTTTACGGATTCGTACAGTTTGATATAGCATGTTTGAGCTAGCAGGAATGCTAATTAGCATTAGCTCAGCTATCTTGTCGGTACAGAGGAACGGAGATGAGGTGTTCGAAGGTGCGTTCGAGAGTGCACATAGTTCCTGTAATAAACACTTTGGGCCATCAGTTAGAGAGTCTGACCATCATTCAGCCAGGGATACTACGTCCCGATGTGCAGGGTAACCAATCAGGTGTTAGGTTCCGCCCATCAACTCGATGGGTGTGTTTGACAGATAAAATAAATTCATGAAGCACTGCAACACAGGACCATGACATAATTAAATAGTGAAATAATTATATATATTTTTAACATAAAATGAATTGGTATTTTATTGAATGAATGACACATTTAATGTAATTTTATTAATTAATGTCATATTTAATTAATTAATGACACATTCAATTAATTATTTAATGGTGTATTTATTAAATTGATTGTGGCACTTTTAGTCCTCCATAGTGTACAACCTGGTTTTGCAGGATATTGTCAGAGACCTGCAGTTTCAGTGTTAAAACTGATAAAAAATATTTGCTGTCTGTGGTTCTATATGGGCTGTGGAAATCATTTTGAAAAATAATAGCTCGCAGCAATTGTCATGATTCCTGTTTGTGTTTGTTCTTTTATCTGGTTTTTGGGTTTTTGTATTTGATTCATGTCCTTATATCATGTCTTGCTGTGTCCTATGTTTTGTTTTTCCATGTCTTGTGTCTTATGTTTTGATTTTCCATGCCCTCATGTGTCCTTTAAGTTTCTCCTATGTTCTCCCCTCTGGCTCCCTCTGTCTGTTTTGTTTCCTTGATGTTTTCTCATGTGCTCCTCCCCCTTGTTACCTCACCTGGCATCCTCCCTCCTCTCTCCTCACCTGTTCCTCGTCATGTCATTAGTGTCTATGTATTTAGTCTCTGTGTTCCCTTCACTCCCTGTCTGGTCATTGTTTGTCCCTGCTCCTGCTCCTGCTCCTGCTCCTGCTCCTGCTCCTGCTCCTGCTCCTGCTCCTGCTCCTGCTCCTGCTCCCTGTTTGGTATGTTTTGGATTTTATTTTGCATTATTTTTCATGTTTGATTTGAACTTTGACTTTGATTTGAACTTTGTGTTTTTACTTTGCTACTTTGTCTCGTCCTTGGTTGCTACTTTGTCTTTTGTCCCCGTTTGTCTGCTTTTGGTTTTTGTAATCAGCTTTTGTTAAATAAAAGCTCGCCTTTTGTTCCCCTGATCTTGCCTCCTGTGTAACTGCGTTTGGGTCCACCTCCCCTTCCATAGTCTTTCCTTTAAACCCCTTAACCTGACAGCAACATATGGGGGGGCGGGGGGGAAAGAACTATGAACTAGTTCATTTTTGGAACTGTGAACTTGGCTCACAATTTTGAACTATGAACTGAAGTAGTTCATTTTAAAATTTGTGAGCTGAACTTTGAAATAGGTCATGTAGAAAGTGAACTTTCCCAACACTATTCATTGCTGCTTGCAGATTTAATTCTTATCATTATCAAGGCCCGAGCATGGAACCTGCAAGGTATTTTTCTAATTTATTTTTTTTTTTTTCTTTGCTGCAAATGATCGAATTTTTCACTGTTTGAACATGCCCCAAAACTTTGTGTGTGAGTGTGTGTGACTAATTGTGTTGTCCATGTTTAAGGTGCCTACTGTTACTCTTTCTCTATTATTACTTGGTAGGATGGTACTGATGGACTTGGACTTGGTTTTGTCAGAGTTGCTTCACTGACAGTTATGGACTGGTTCAATCTGTAATTATTACTATTATAATTTTTGTTCGCTTTTTGCTTTTCAATTTTGTATGTTCATGACACACTCACTACTTTTTTGCAAGAATGCCATATGTCTCTGAAGGAAGCCAAAAATCTGCATCAAGGATTGGTGGAATATGTTTTTTGTAGTCCTGGAAAGAGCCAAATCAGAGGTGTTATCACTTTGAATGAACATTTGCAGTTTCAATGCCTAAAAGAGGTGAAGGGAGGTGTCTCAGCATTTTAGCTTAAGTCCAAGGGGGGGAAGTAACATTGGCTAATTCATATGCCCCAAATGTTGATGACCTCATGTTTTTTGCTAACCTTGAATGTACATTGACTGATATGGGAAGTTATCCAATTATCTGGGCAGAGGAGATGAGTATTGTTAAGGATGCAATTCTAGACAGAGGAGTCCCTAGTAAGACTAGACTCCCAAAATCCCTTCTCACGATTGAGAAACTGTGCTGTGCCCTGGGTCTTGTGGACGTGTGGCGTTTGCTTAATCCTGCTGGGATGAATTATACTTTTTTTTTTTTTTTCAGCAGTGCATGGTGTATTCGCAAGAAGTGTTTTTTTTCAAAATAAATAATTCTGTTTTCAATGTCATGTGTAAGTGGCAACATACTAATATCGCACCATGCAAGAGTGACACTTGACCAGGTGCCTATTAATAATGTGACAAAATCCCAGAAAGATGGATTTGAACATAGATCATCGTGAGATGCTGCAATCACGGCTGAAGAAATAAAGGAAGTCATTTGAACTATACGGTCTGATAAATCACCAGGACCTATGGGCTGACAGCAGAATTGTATAAGTGCTTTTTGGATGAGCTCATTCCACTCTTGTAACAAATGTTTAATGAAGCTTTTGAAAGGAGTGTTACCCCTACCTTTGTCTCAGGCTCTAATGTCTCTAATCTTAACTAAAGGCAAAGAACTCCCACAAAAAGCTATCACCCAATTTCTTTAATATCAACAGACAATAAAATACTTTCCAAAATCCTTGCAAATTGTCTCAGTAGGGTTATAACTACGCTATTACATGGGGACTTCCAGTGGGCTTAGACCAAGATGGTGGTGTGATTTGATTGCTCCACACAACCTTGCAGAATCTAATATAAATCCCTGAGTTATATTTACTATTTCAACAGCAACACTGTCAAAAACCATGTCGAATAAGGACAGTGATATTTTCAAGCGTGCAAGAAGTTGGCAAAAGCAGAAAAATGAGCCAACAAGGACCAAGCTAGCATAGCCACTGTATTAACAGAGCTACAGACACTTTGTGCAGAGTTCAGTGGATTTGGCTCCAAACTGGACGGAATAGACGGACAGCTCTGCAAGATGGCCAACTCTGTTGAGGCTCTAGAAAATAACATGAATGAGGTGAAGCGGGACGTAGCATCCAATATTGCACGAATGGAGGAAGCCAAAACACGCATCATGTCAACAGAAGCGAAGTTGGAGACACGCATGGCTGAGTTTAGTAAAGCCTCAGGATGGATCACACCTTGAATCTGAAGTTTAAGACATGGAAAATTCTGTCGGAGGAAGAATCTATGTCTGTTTGGATGAGAGGGAGAAGAGGGAGGCCAACAACTGTTGGATTATATGCAAGAGATTTTGCCGGGCTGGCTGGGTATTGATAAATCCATCACCTCTGGAAAGGGCTCACCGTATACTAGGCCCGGCAAAACCGAACCAAGACAGAGCAGCACTCGTATGTTTTCTGAAGTTCCAGGACCGGGAATTTGTTTTCCGCTACTCCAAAGTGCGAGACATCAAGCACAATGGAAACAAACTCTCTTTCGCTGAGACAATGAGACAGAGATGTGAACTAAATGCAGTCAAGAAGCTGTTAACCCTCATGTTGTGTTCCGGTCAAATCTGACCGATTTAAAAGTTTTATCTGTGAAAAATGTACTTAATTTGATCAGACTGACCTAAGAGTCCATGACTTTGTCCACAAAGAGGATTTCAACACACAAAATAAATGGTATTTATTTACATACAATTTTGTGTATTTTATTAAACTTTCGTACACTCTTGGTGTTCCCGGTCAAAAATGACCAGTCATTAGAAATGAATGGGGGAGACTACATTTAGTGTAAAAAACTGATCTCAGGTACATCCTCATTTGTCATATGGGGACACACACACACACGCACACACGCACACCTTGGGTCCCAGGCAACCACCATGGGAACCTTAGCCCAGCAGAGTCTCTCTCCCGTGGGAACATCACCTGTTCTCATAAAGTTGCAGCATTGTTTCAATAATATTGAACTTTTCTCGCAGCTTTGGTAGCCTATATGAATGCTTTTTTGAGGCCTTGCTCACAGTTCATTGTGTGGCAGCACCATGGCATGTCGATATACCATAAGTGAGGATATTGATTACATATGTGATCACCACACTGGTGAGGAGGAGAGAGGCCAGGAAACTGACAGTGAGGACACTTTTGTGTCCTACTGTCCAAAGAAAAGGAAAAATGTGCTCTGATGACGACTCTGCACAGGGATGCCGCTGTGATCACCAGGGAGGACAAGAAACCCAATGCCATCCTGGATTACAACAGGAACAAAGGCGGAGTTGACAACCTTGATAAGGTATGTTGATTTTTATTTTTCATGTACATCTTTCTATCATCAGATTGTTTGAACTGCACTATAAAAGTAAGACTTGGTTTTGGTGGAGTACACATTACATTTATGAACAACACTGAGTCAGTTCTTTCCATTTCAATATGATACATGAGGTATCATTTGAATATATTCATGATTTTATCTACTTTGTGCACATTTGCAGGTTACTGGCACATACTCTTGTCAGAGGAGGACACGTTGGCCCATGGTGGTGATATTCAACATGTTAGACGTGTCAACATACAACACATTCGTGCTGTGGATGGAGCTGAATCCAAGATGGAAGCAGGGGAAAAACATCTGATAGAGTGATGAATATTGTAATGTTGTTGTTCTTGTTAGTTGTTCTTTAATGTATTAAGACATTGATCTTGTGATATTGTGAAATTGTTTTGGGATAATTTCCATTGTACACAAATAAAATATTCCGGTCACTTTTGACCGGGAACACGACTGGTGTTACTTTATGTGACTATATAAAAAAATGAAATGGTTTCAAAACAAATGTCCTTGGTAAATTTGACCCAAAGTAGTCTGTGATAAACAATATACTATGTTTCATCTGATTATTTTTTTATAGTCAAAATAATCCAGAAATTATGCTTTTTAGAACTCGAATTCAAGATGTATACGGTCAGATCAGTGAGGTATACAGGCCATAAATAACAAATAGAAGTTCAAAACTTGTAATGTTCACAAGAACTGAAGTTGATAAAAAGATCTAACACAACAAATAGTGATAATTATGTATTTTTACAGTTTTTATGATGAGTTTAAATGGAACGGTCATTTTTGACCGGGAACACAAAATTGTTTAACATGAAACGAACACAACATGAGGTTAATTGATGCCGGCTGCTTCCAAGGGTTCCAACAAAATCCATGCAGAATAAGAGTACTTATACCATAACCCCACGGAGTACCATAACGGCAAGATTCATTTCCTCTCAGCCCTGGAGGATGCAGAGAAATTTCATCGTGGACCCTGAAGTGATGGCATGGATTTGTTTTCAAACAGAGAGTCAGCTGATGCCTGTTGACAATGCACTGCACTAAATAATGTTGGAGATGTTGGTTCTCTCACATCCATGAACAGGTTATAGATATGGTGCACGAGGGTACTATAATTTAATTTAATCAGTTATTTCCAAGGCTTAATTTAAACTCTATGGATGCTAACATAGATGGATAACATGGGTTTGTTTACATGCCGGGTTAATCAGCCGATGTCTTTTGATAGGTCATTACCGTAAATATTGTAGAAAAGGACTAGAAAAGTTTGGACTGTATTATCTGTCCAATGTTCCCTTAAATATTGTACAAAGGGCCCCGAAGTTTTATGTTTACTTAGTTACTTGAGGCTTATTGTTCAACAAATACATGACAACTTATGATATTTTGGGCACAGTGCTTGACAGGAAAGCATGTTTTGAATTCATTCATCATTCGTCATTCATCATTCGTGGTCTGCTTGGGATAGGTTTACCAGTGAAGCTGGTCTTCAGTAATGTTGATCAGTATTAAGTTTTAAAAATGTTACAGGTTTTGGAAGGAGATGAAGGACAGTGGGAGTGTGTTGTTAAAGTCTCCTCAGGTATGTGAATATGTACGTTTTTTTGTTGTTTTGTTTTGCAGCAGCAGCCTCTTTTTTCCTCATCTTTTGTATAAATATGTATGTTTCATGACTGTAACTCCTCTAACAAATAACGAGCTGGAACGTCAGGGGGCTTCAGAAAATAACAAAATTAAAACAAGTTATGAGTAGGATTTCATATTCATATTCATATTTCTGCGGGAAACTCACCTGACAATTTCAGACTTAAAGCATGGACAGAATATATGCATGTTATAATAATTATTCAAGGGGAGTGCTTATCCTTATTCACCAGACAAGACCTTTGCAGATTGTTAAATCTACTCAAGACCCAGGTGAAAGATATGTTATCATCAAATGCAAAATCCTATCAATAACATGGAACCTAGTGAGTATTGATGGTCCCAATGAGGATAACCCCACTTTCTTTAGGAATATCTTTCTTGACTTGTCTACCATGAACAGCTTTTTTTGTAGGAGGGGACTTCAATTGTGCTTTAAATCCAACAATAGATCTTTCAGTGGGCTATGACACGGATACAACTCAAACTAGAGAATTAGTGAAACAGTTTATACCTTAATCTAGTGGATGTTTGGAGGGAACGGAATCCTGATAAGAATCATTATTCCTGTTATTCAAGTACATATAAATCACATTCCTGCATCGATTATTTCATTATTTCCAGAGAACTCTTACCCAAGGTCAGCAAATGTTGGTATACTGGTGTCATGATAAGTGACCATGCTGCTGTATCACTCAGAATCCAAACTGACAAAACTGTCCACAGCCCACCTAATTGGAGGTTGCAGGCGGGCTGGCTGCAAGTCCAAGCTTTTGTTGACACTATCGGGTCTAAAATCAACAACTTCTTTGCACAAAATACTGATGAAACTAGTGCTTTTATTAGATGGGAAGCATTTAAAGCATTCATCAAGTGAGAGATTATTAGTTACACCAGCTATAAAACATAACACTATAAAATGGAAATGGGAAATTTGGAAAATCAAATCAAAATATTGGACTTACTTATATGCAAAAGATGATCTTTAAAGTAAAAATAGAATTGATTATATTGAGCGCTAAATATAATAAAATGTCCACAGATGAAAGCGCCAAAAGTTTAATGTGGTTGAAACAAGGCTACCATGATCAAGGAGAGAAGGCTGGAAAACTTTCAGCATGGAGAATAAAAAAACTACAAACTGACTGAGCAATAAATAGTATTAGGACTCCGCAAGGGACTCTAACAATAGGCCCGCTAGAGATAAATACATGTTTCAAAGATTTTTATGAATCTCTATATAGATCAGAATGCAACCAAGACTCAGATGCGCAGGAAACATTTCTTGATCAGCGCCAGTTTCAGTCATTATCTGACGACATAAAAAATGAATTGGGAATAGAATAGAACAGCCGAGGAGTTGTCAGAAGCAATCCAAAATATTGGGGGTATGCATCTCTCCCTTATAAGATGATTCAATACGCATCTAGATACATGGGCTATGATACGATTCAGGGACGATACATTTTAAATACAGAAGGATTTGGTGTGATTCGATTCGATGCAATCTGATACAGTTCTTAACAATTGTTTAATGTAGACATTCATTTTCCGTTATAGATTAAAATAAGCAATTCTATAAAAATGGCATTGCTTACCTTACCATGTCTCAAAAGCCATCATTCTCAACCACACTGTAAGGTCGTAAGTCCTTCGCAATAAAACGGGCTATAGATGCTGTGATTACCTTGGTTGTGGCTAAGTTGTGGCTGGAAAAGTCTTTAAGAGCCATGTTGTTGTCTTCCGTGTTCTTGCTTGTGTTAGCTGTAACGTTACTAACGTTAGCATCCACAGACTTTTCTCCATGCCGTCTCACCATGTGAGTTTTCAGGTTTGTTGTGCTATCGCTGTACTTAATAGCTGTTCTGCAGACCTTACATATGGCTAGACTTTTGTCCAAATGTCCCTCCCATGGGCTTATTTTTCTTGTCATGGACTGTCGGTTTTAATGTTTATATTGTGTGTGTGTGGGTGTGTGTGTGTGTGTGTGTGTGTGTGTGTGTGTGTGTGTGTGTGTATACATATATTTTACATTCTAAATATAATTTTATATTATTATTAATATACTGATATTTCATTATCAACAGTTATGTATCTTAATTTTGCCTTTGTTTGTTGTAAAAATTAAAATTCAATCAAGTTTGAGTCATAAAAAAAACAATTGATGCCCTAAATATAAAACAACAATTTCCTGCACATTGTGGTCAAAACAGACAGTCTTGCGTAACTTGACCAAATACAGTCTAACACAAACATTTTGATAATTGTGTTCCATGGCCCAATGAGGTTTTGTGGAAACTTAGCTGCAAATCGGCCAATAGGTGGCGATTTTATTGCCAAATGACAGAAGAACAGCTTCACTGGCTTCCCTTTTCATTGTGATTCCAGACTTTCTCCACCAGAGGGCAGTGCTGCCTTGGTAATGGATGCAATCCTCTGTTTAAGAGTCTGTAGGGTCACACAGTGCACGTCTCTCATTATTTGTTCTGCATTTGTTCAGCATACGTCATTTAATATTGGAAGGAGCAGGCCACCAAATTATAAAGGAACAACTTCCTCAACGGAAGGTGTTGTGTGTTGTGCCCCGATAGCAGCATGCCTGGATGTGCCTGGACTGCGAGAGCCCATTCATCTCTTTAACTGTTTTTCGAATAACGACTTTTTCATCCAAAATGATCACATTTTTCACTGCCTGAACATACCCCAAAGCTCACCAAACTTGGAATATATGTCACACCTGCCAAGAAAGTTCATGATCTATTGTCGTCCGCCATTTCCACCACTAGGTGGTGCTATAATCAAGGAAAGTGCATTTTGGCTTATAACTCACATATACTTTGTCTAATATTCACTGAATTGTGCCGAATCTCGTGATTAGGCCACACCCATTTCTGCTACTTTTTTTTGCAAAATGTCACAAAATTACTTTTCAAACTCCCCCCAGGCAATTTCATCGACTTACAAGAAACTTTGCACACAGCATCTGTTGACTCTCCTGACAAAAAGCTATTAAAAGAATTCTGATATTCCAAACAATACTCGAGTTATTAAATAATAACTTCCTGTACATGTTGCTTAAAACACAAAGTGTTACATACCTCCACATTGGTCTGTCAGAATGACATGAAACTCAGGTGACTACTTCCCCGTGAGGCCCTGTGGCTCTGTGCAAATTTTGGCAGATGACCATTAGGTGGCCACATCAGTTGGTCAGATTAACACGAAACTTGGTAGAATCATTGACAATGCCCTCCTGATGATAGCTGTTGAAACGTGTTACCAAGAGAATCTATAGCACCCCCTGGAATATTAACAATCCAAGCCCTGCCTCCTACATGCACATACATGAACGAAATTTGGTATGCATATGTATCATCACCAGAAGCACATAAAACATCCACCATACCAAACTGTCACTCCAACAGTAAGTTGGCCATTTTTATTATTAGGGCTGGAGCAGGTCTCAACCTGGTAGGTCCCTATTGTTTTTTCAGTGACGACTTTTTTGTCCCACGTCATCGCATTTTTCACTGCCTGAACATAACCCAAAACTCACCACCCACTAACTTGGAATAAACATTTCAATTTCATAATCTATTTTTGTCCTCCATTTCCACCACTAGGTGGTTCTATAATCAAGGAAAGTGCATTTTACCTCATAACTCGCACATCGTCGCTGTCGGGCAGAATCCTTCCATCTTTAATACCATTATTTTTCAGGAAATTAAAAAAACGGCATATTTTTTGAGTTATTAAACGTTGTATCAATAAAGTTAGTATTATACTTTATATTGCTATCATTTACTGTTATGTGCCAACATTAACACAACATTTCCCCCAAATCATGTTTTACAGGAGATGCAAGGTTTATGAATTGGGAGCAGGGAGATAAGAGGTTACGCTGTAATTGATAAGAATGGTACGGATAAAGACTTCGCTGCTGCAAGCAGTGTTCATCAAAGTCTGCGGTTGCATTGATCCTTTTGACAAGAGACAAGGCTTTAAGAGCTAATCAAAGCTAATGATTGTGGTTACATACATCTTCCTAAACTCCATTTTAAACTTTTAAGAATTATGAGGGATGTAATACAAAAAACGATGAACTGACTAGGCTGACTAACAGGCAGAAATGAATCTGCACGCAAACAAAGTCTGCAGTCACGTTGAGCCTTTTATGGATTAAGACTTCGCTGCTACAAGCAGTGCTCATCAAAGTCTGCAGTCGCATTGATCCTTTTGACAAGAGAAAAGGCCTTAATAGTTAACCAAAGCTAATGACTGTGATTACATAGATCTTCCTAAACTTTATTTTAAAGGTTTAAGAGCTATGAGTGATGCAATACAAAAAATGATGAGCTGACTCGGCTGTCTGATAGGCGGAAATTAATCTGCACGCAAACTTACCTTTATGGCTCACAGGCTTCCTTCTGCATAGAAGCACTTATCGATTTTTAACAAAACAGGCCTACTTAAATGTATCTTACCCAACTATTTTCACCCATTATTGTCTAAAAAACAGACCAAAATAGACAGTAGATGCTAGTTGGGGTAGTTTACATGCACAGTGCCAAGAGAGGCATAGTCTACAAGTAGGCCTAACAGCTGAACTTCGAGTCAATAAAACATTAATAAAAACAATAATTTAATGGTGGTACCCAAAACATTCAATTCAATTCAAGTATTATATTCGATACATTTTAAAACTTTAATGCACATGTATAGTAAGCCTAGTAATAATAAGCCTACTAATAGTAACAGCAGTAGATATTCAAAATACATCAATAACTGATATCATAGTTTAACACAGATAAAATCTTAGTTGAGGCTTGCTTTACTAAGCCCATTACTTAGTATATTTGTATTTGTGAGTAGGGTGATGCCTGATCATATGGCACACTGATCATATGGCACACTGACCGTCTAACAGAGTTCCTTTAAGGACACAGCCATGGTTGCTACAAAAAATAAAATGAATGAAGGTCAAATGATCATTTCCCTAATTCATATGGCATGTTTACATATGATAATGAGGCAATAAGCCATAGCTTGCTTAAAATGATGAACATGATGGCAAAGGCGGCTACTTGTTCAACGTGACGGCATGCCTTGACATTGCAAGCTACAATCCTGACATAGTACATTAAATTATCATGTTGTTTTTGACAATTGGTGTCATAGCTGTATGGTGCTGAGGATGCAGACATTCTTCCTTGGCTTTTCTTGGTACACAGTCAGAGTTGCATCGCTTCAGCACCTTCATGTTGAACAGCTCCTCTTGCTGTTTCACGGAGGGGGGCAACCCCCGTTTTTGTGTGCCCACAGTGCCAACCAGGCTACATAATACAACTATGTAATAATTAACTTATAAGTAAATTCGCAAAGAAGAACAGCTGGAGACCGCTAACAAAGTTAGAGACAAGAGAGACAATAAAAGCAGCAAACCGCACGAAAAATGGAACAATGAAACCCGGTGAAATGATGTGCGGTCAATACGACTGCTTATGGCTGAAATAGGTAAAATATTATCAGATTTTCTTTGTCTTTTGTGCAATTTATAGAAAAAACTATTCTAAATTAAAATACAGACATTTTTAGGAAAAGTCATGTAACAGCAGTATTGCATTTTTTCATTCTGCAAAATTATTGCACATGTAAATTTGAAAACAGTCAAAATTACATCTTGGCCATTCTAGTGTTTTGCCCCACGAAAATCACTTTAGCTCTCTCACCAAACATGACAACACAACCAATGCACGTGCTTAGATTCATCATCCTTGTCAGAAACAAAACGGAAGATTTCAATCAACAAGTTAGCTACCGTCTAATGCTAGACCTAGCTGAAAGAAAAATCTAGCATCCTCAGAAACAATACATTACACGTTACCATTATTTCAAGATTGAGATAAAATTGTTGGGCATATAACTGATCCACATACTTGAATCATGAATAACCAGTGTTTTGAGGACATTTCACTAGAGGACGTGTTGCTCGATGAGGATTTCTTGATCGCTGCGACTTTCAATCTTGAGGAGAATAGACATAATGCTGCGAGGCTCCCGCAGAGTGTTAGAAGTGTAGAAGAGGTGGATGGAGTTACGAGACTTCTCAGACAGATGAAGTGTCCAGTGGAGTTAAGAGATTTGCTCTCAAGCTATTTTCAACACTTTAGATTGGTTAATAATTTGTAAAAATAACAGACCCACGTGGGAACTGACCAATAGTCGATTTGTGAAAAAAAATAATAAAATTGACCAAATTTGGACACAGGTTTCTGCCTGACAGCGACGATATACTTTGTCGCACATTCAAAAACCTTAAACGTTCACTGAAATGTGCAGAATTTCGTGATATAGGCCATGCCCATTTCTGCAGACCTGTATATTTTGCTCAAAATACAAAGTGTTGGAAAGTGTTATTGTATGTGTGTGTGTGTGTGTGTGTGTGTGTGTGTGTGTGTATATATGTATGTGTATATGTATGTATGTGTGTATATATGTATGTATGTGTGTATATATGTGTATATGTATATATGTGTATATGTATGTATATGTATATATATGTATATGTATATGTGTATATACTGTATATATATATAAACAATTTTAATAAAACTCTAGCTCTTTCATTTCACTGTGTTTTCTAGTAGTTCTTCTAGTTTTCTATTGCTACTTTTAAGTTTACTGTTACCTTATTTGGTCAGTCAACTTCACTCCAACTCAGCACCACCAATTTTACACTTATTTTTGGAATATATGGTACACAGACCTCATTTACATAGCACCATCCAGTGGTGGGCAGGTCAAAGTGGCAGGAATATCACAGGTGAGGAGAAATTGAATAAAATGTCCATAATTCAGTGTAAGTAGTCAATTTTATTTTAAATGAATGTAACAGAGAGCCACTGTCATTTTTAGGCAGTTATATGGAAGAAAATCCTGTTTTTGATGTAAATGAAAAGTGAACAAGGGTCAATTTGACCCAAAGACCACAGAAGGGTCAACATAATAAATCATCCAAAGCTTCCAAACACATGTTGTCTTCGATCACTGGCAGAGATAAATCCCTGGTAGATTGTCTTCCTGGCCAAGGACACAAATTGACACATTGTTCAGGTGTTTCTGCTTCATGCAGTTGCGAAGCCAGGTCTTTTACATTCTCATTGCACTGAAACTCCTCTCAGCTTCAGCAGACAATGCTGGAACAACCAACAACAGCCTTCATCACCTGACAAAAATATATTGATGCATGACATGAACAGTGGGACAATTTGGGGTGCAACAATCATCAATTTTGATGACATGGTTATAGTGGAAAAAAAAATAGTTTCACAATTATCATGAGTTTGGATGTATAAAATCATATTTGTAATCGAAGTTTTTATTGTATTTTATTGTTTTTTTAAACAGTTTCTGCCTTTCAACATAAAAATAATACATGAAAATCTCTTTTTCCATTTCAATCTCTTTGGCATTAAATTTTAAATTAAAATTAAATTTAAAGCTTTTTTAAAATCTCATTGAGGCTCAATAATAATAATAATAATAATAATAATAATAATAATAATAATAATAATAAAACATTTTATTTATCGGCACTTTCAATAAAAAAATTAATAAAATAAAAGACACTTTACAAGATTGAGAGCTTTGTAATTGATGAGGAGGATCTTAAAGTCAATATGCTGCTTTATCGGGAGCCAGTGAAGGTGTTGCAGGATGGATGTAACGCATTTCTTTGAGTAACTTACACTTTGACTTCTGAAGAAGTCTCTTACGTCCACTTATTTTTTTTTAGACATCCTGGCTGCACCTAATTACCAAACACACATACACACACACACACACACACACACGCATACATGCACAAACGCACATGGCCACCGATTCAAACATTGATGTAAATGAAACATCTGATATTGCAATCCTTCTAGCTGACGTGACCCAGGCAGAACAAACGCCCAACTTACAGTGGCAGATTAATATGGACTCTGGGAAAGTAGCAGACCGCTGTGCAAGCAAGATGGAGTGACAACGGGAAATGATTGGCTCTCCCATTTCTTGGGAGAGCCAATCTAGGAGCTTGTGTGTTTACTAATGTACCATTGTTTTTGGATGGTAAAAACTGCAGGGGAGCAAAACAGCCTTTTGAAAAAGTGCAGTGCACATGTCCCTTGTGTCAATCCCCCCAAATTACCTCTGTGCTACTTACCCATGAGCCACTAAGGCTCTATCAAAAATTGATAAACTTACTTTTTCTAACTCCTCCTAGGCCATTTTACTGATTTGCAACAAACTTTGCGTGGTGTGTCTGTGGACAAAACTTACCAAAAGCTTTCACCTACGTCACATTTGGTGGCACGGTCCATTTTGATGCGTCACCATAAAACCATCAACTCATTATAACTTCCACATACAATCTGCCATCTACTAAAAATTGTGTAAATAACGTATTTCCATTGTGACTGATGGTGAAGCCAAAGAGACATATAGCTGACTGTATGTTATCTCTATCACACACTAACATATGCAGCATCTATTCTCTTGCCCTACTGGATCTCGCTCATTGGTGCCATTCTGCTGCCCATTAGGATCCAATTTCCACCATGGAAACATCACTCAGAGCCCATTCTCCATCTCCATGTCTGTAATATAACATCACTGCCAGCTTGCCTGAAGTAATCATCCATCTCTTTGTCCATCCACCCCACCATCCCTTCATCCACATGCAGCTTGGCAGACAGCTCTCCCAAAGTAAGCCAGAAACCATGACCTAATGTGTATATAGGAACGCCTGGCTGTGGAAGGGGGATTTGACCAGTGCAAAGTTTTCAAGGCACTAACCATACAAGTAATTTTACTTGGGTTGGTATATAATGTACAGTGGCTATGTAAGAATAACACTTTAGCTGGCTTTCTCTTAAAAGAATAAACACTTTTTGCACTAAAGCTGTCAGCAGCTGAATATTAGTGTTGATGGTATAAAACCAGTGGAATTTGAAAGTTGATGACTTTTGTGACACTTAAAGTGTATTTCATCTCAGTTTTGCATGGACAACTTGCTACTTGGCCCTCACTTCACTCTGCAGACTGAGGTGATGTTTACAAGAAAAACTGGTTTATTAGAACTTTTTATTTCACATTGGCCATCTTGGACCAATTTTTAGCCATATAAGTACATTCCCAAATCTTGGTAAGAAGATGTGTCATAGCTGAGAGAACAGGGACTGTATTTATCAAGTGTTTTAGGGTGCCATTTTACACTTACGTCCTGAGAATTTGTGAAATTTAGTCCTACTCTCAAACTTAAGAATAAAAGCTATTTATCATTTGTCTTAAGTCTAAGAATCACTCTTACCCTCCCAGATATTTAAGAGACCTCCAGAGGTCTCCTAAGTGGTTAGGAGTTGCCAGCAGGGGATGGCACTGAGGCAAGAAAAACGTGCGCGAACATTCTGAGAGTGGAAGGATGTCCTGGCTTTTTTTCTTCCTTTTTTTTCTTTTTTTTTTTAATATATCTTTATGTCTCAAGAGGAAATCATTCATGTAATGTACATGTACAAACATCTTGATAGTCGGTCTAACAGTTTGTAATTTTCCTTTAAGCAGTGTTCCCAGCCCCCCACCCTTAAAAGGATAAACCCACAAACACACAAACATAAAAGCACAAATATAAATATAAATGAGTATAAATGAGTGAAAAAAATAGATAAATAAATAAAAAGATGGAAAGAAAGAGATTGTGAATAATACATGATAATAAATAATAAAAGGAAAAATAACAGTAAAAGTAACAGTAATAGTAGCAATAATAATAGTATATATGATATGGAGCAGCAATATGAATGTAAGCATGAGCAGATTCATGCGTACAGTAGCCTAAATGACAGTGATACAATAGCATACAGCATTTGGTGTACATACTCATACTCTCACCATGCCCAAGAGTATAGGGTGCCAAAATTCCATAAAGAGATGGCCACAATTATATTTCTCCAAAGTCAGTTTTTCTAAAGGTAAAAATGAAGACAGCCGATCAAGGAAAACTTAAAAAGATGGGGGGGAGTCATTCTTCCAAAATAAAAGTATACATTTCTTTGCAAAATGTTATCAAAATGAGTATCCTGCATTTTGTTTGTGATCTAACTGTAAATTATTTGTGTCATTTAGTAAATATAAACTGCTGCTTGAATCGAAACAGATGCCTAAGCCACCTCAGCTGGCTCCTCTTGATGCGAAGGAGCAGTGGCTCTACTCCGAGCTCCTCCCGGGTGACAGAGCTCCTCACCCTATCTCTAAGGGAGCGCCCCGCCACCCTGTGGAGGAAACCCATTTCAGCTGCTTGTATCCGGGATCTTATTCTTTCGGTCATGACCCAAAGTTCATGACCATAGGTGAGGGTAGGAACGTAGATTGACCGGTAAATCGAGAGCTTCGCCTTTCAACTCAGCGAAGCCGTAATTTTGTTTCCTTAATAAGAGCAGTTGTAACTTAAGCTTAAACAAGTGTTTATTAGAGATGTTATACTTAAATCAATAAATGATTTTAACTGCATGTTCATATTTAATAAATCTTTAAACTGTATTATGCCGGAGTCTGTCCATTGACAAGTACTGACCAAAGTGATTTGAGTGTTAAGGTCTGGATTTTGATAGATCGGGGAGTATATAGAGGTACAAGAGACAATTCCAATTTTTTTTTTCTACAGTCTTTCCACGTTTGAAGGGTGTTAGTTCCCGAGAAACATTTTTCCATATATCTTATCTTTTCAAAGTGGTTTATAAATAGGAGGGAGATGAGAGGTAGGGGTTTGAATGGTTTTGATTCCATCTGCACCCACAAATACTCTTGGCTATCCATTGACCATGAAATCAGGTACCTTATTTGGGCCGCCCAGAAATCGTATTGGAGGTTGGGTAAACCCAGTCCTCCCATAGCTCTGGGCTTCATGAGAGTCATTAAACTGATCCGAGGCTTTTTATTTTTCCAAATGAGTCTTGAGAGACAACTATTAATTTATTTGAAAAACTCTAAAACTGGTAAAGAACATGGAAGCATCTGGAAAAGAAAAATGAATCTTGGAAGAACATTCAATTTAATTACATTTATTCTACCTAAGAGTGACAATGGCAGAGGGGACCGCTCTGATTTAACCTTAAGTGAGAGGGGGGGTGTAATTTTCTTTAAATAATTCATCTAAATCTGGAGTGATGAATATACCTAAATATTTGAAGCCTTTTGGAGTAGAGTTGAAACAACAGGAAGAAAGCATTTTCATGTCATGTGTAAGAAAACAGCTTTAGACTTTGGGTTTTGATCTTGTATCCTGAATAGCTTCCAAATTCTTTAATTGTATTTAGGAGGTGAGGAATAGAATTCTCAAGATCAATGATATATATAAGAGAATGTCATCCACATATAGGGATATTTAATGTTCATTATTATCTAACTTGAAACCTTGGATGTTGGTGTTGTTTCTAACAAGTGCAGCCAGTGGTTCAATTACCAAGGCGAAAAGTAAAGGTGACAAAGGGCACCCCTGTCTGGTTCCTCTGTTTAAGGAGAAGAAGTCAGAGCAAAAGCCATACGTTATGAGTGCAGCTTTAGGGCTATTATAAATAGCTTTAATCCAATCAGTAAAGTGACCACCCATTTTACATTTATCTTGAACAGAAAAAAGAAAACTCCACTCAACCCTGTCAAAAGCCTTCTCTGCGTCTAAGGATAGCAAAAGAGGAGGCTTCCGCTGGTTGTTGATGCAGTTTATTACGTTCAGTTTATTGCATATCTCCCCTTTATGAAACCTGACTGGTCTGGGTTGATCAATTTAGGTAGGATTGACTCCAGCCTTCTTGCTAAGAGTTTGGTGATAATCTTATAGTCGTGGTCCAAGAGACTTTATAGGCCTGTATGCTGAGCACTGCTGTGGGTCTTTACCACCTTTAAGAAGAACACTAATATAGCCAGGTTCATTGTCTGAGGGAGTATTTTTTCTTACAGAAATTATTCACCATTGCCATAAAGATAGGATGGATCTCAGGCCAGAACTCTTTATGAAAGTCTACTGAGAGACCGGATGGTCCCGGGCTTTTATTTAACAGCATTGAGTTAATTGTGGCCAGTATTTCTGCCTCTGTAAATGGTGAATTTAAGGAATGTTGGTCAGGGGCAGAGACTTCAAGTAACTTAATTTTACTGAGGTAATTCTCCAAATTGTCCTGTGAGTGGCTTCTTTGTGATTTGTAAAGATTATTAAAGACTTTAAAAAAGGTTTGATTGATCTCTTTGGGGTGATAGGATGTTTTATTATCTATAAGGTATACTGATTTCATAGTCTTTTCAGCTTGCTCCTTTTTTATTTGATGAGCTTAGAATTTACCTGGTTTGTTTCCAAATTCATATTCTTTTTGTTTTATAAGATTCATTTTTTGTATGATCTCATCTGATATCATAGTATTTAGTTTTGCTTTGGCAGCGGCTAGTTGTTTCTAGTTGTTCTCTATAGGAGCTTTTTTATGAAGGTTTCCACTTTGTGTTACTTCTCTCTCTAGTTCTTTTCTTTTACTACATTTTTTGTGATTTTTAAATGAGATGTATGAGATAAGAAGTCCTCTTAATGTAGCTTTTGCTGCCTTCCAAATAATATTGGGCTCTAAAGAGGGGTCATTGTTTTCTTTAATAAAATGTAATATCCAGACACGTATGGCTGATTTAAATTTGTTATCTTTAAGAAGAGAAAAATTAAATCTCCATCGCTTAGAGATAAACTTTTTCTGATCACATTGGATCATTAGGTGGATTCTGGAATGGTCTGAGAGGATAATTGGATTTATTCTACACTTAGATATTGTATGCATATATAATAATTAGAGGGTACAAAAAAGTAATCTAATCGAGAATAAGGGTTGTGAACATTAGAAAAAAAGTGTAATCTCTAACATCTCTAATCTCTCTGTTTCAATCAATGCCCTCTTTATGTTCAAAATAAACTTTTGTATGATTTTAATGTGAAGCAAAGTTAAAGCATTTAATGTTTGAATATCATTTGTATCTGTTTGTGTGAGTGTGCCGTATCATTATGGCATGTGCAATACTGCACAACATCTGTAAGGAGCGCAATGTCCCACTCCCACCGGCAGACGATGATGACAATGAGGGAGATGAGAGAGGAGATGGAGACGTGAGCGTCCCTGGCAACATCCATCCATGTGATGGGGCAGCCATCAGACAACACTTCGCCAACATCCACTGTGGGTAAGAATAACAATAAATCATCGATACACAGTGGCTTTTTATCAATTTGTTTTATTAGTCACTCGGTATCTTTTCTTTTTTTAAAAAGCCAAGCTGTAGTACTCCTCTTGGAGCAGCAACAATTTAATTTGCAGCTTAATTTTTTGCCTCCGCAGTGTCTGCAGATCATCTGTCTCCTCTGCTGGGCCACAATCACTCACCTCGGCCTGAAAAACAAAAGAGACAGCATGTTCAAGATGTGATAAACTTAAGCTGATTTCTTCTTTTTTCCTTTTTCACCCACCACTTGATTGATGCCCCTTGCCTCACACAAAGTGCTTGGGCCTGGCTACACCGCGTCAAAAGCACAGGAAAGTGCTTGTTGGAGATGCCCGGGGACACAGGAGACTCTCCTAATGCATCTTGATCCAGTTTGAAACATAACTATATGGCTAAAATATCAGAAATGGTTCTATTGTTGGTTATGGTTCAAACAAACACACATTTTAGACATTACTGAACAGTAACCTGGCAAATATCCAACAATAATTACGCACGTATCTCTCATCAAAACGCACCTAAGCTGCAGCGCAATATCCCTATAGAGTTGTAACAGGAATAATTTGTGAACTCACCCTTTTGAAATCAACTCAAGCTTCATCGCAGCTGGATCCTGGGCATGCAAGAAAATGAAAACGAAGCACTACATACCAGTGCAGATGGAGCATGAAAGCTGCGATTTCAGTTCTGCTTTTCGAGAGAGCGTTATACCTCTTTTTCTCGCAGTCAGCTGGTGACCGATGGCAGAAAGCTTGAGAAGCATATAGTTGATTCGCTATGTCTTCCCATGTCTGTTTTTTATCATAGCTGGTAAGCGTTGGGTTGAATTTGCCTTTAATGATGAGCTTCCTTTCCCCGACAAGCTCCACTAATAACAATATCTCCTCCTCTCGCCAGTTAGGTTTTCTTTTCGATTTCATGTTAATCTCTGCATGTGGCTGCAGTAGGCTGGTATATATAGAGCCACCCACACCAGTTTCAAGTTAGTTGCCTAATAAATGAATTGGAAAGATAAGGAAACATTTATTTTTGATTCATTGCCAATATGTTTTATATTATTTTGTACATTATTGGCAAAATATACACTCCCATTGTCCATTTAAATATTTCTAAGATAGTTCTTTATTCTCAGACAAGGGATTCCCTTCCATGATGGTTATTTCTATGGACATGAAAGTAACGTCACCTAAAATTCCATTTATGGCACATAGCACTGTCGTAATTCAGCTCTGAGAGTGACACTTAGGATTCAGTCCTGCACTTCACTTAACAATAACAAACTTTTAAGTGCAGCTTTCAGCAAAGATTTTTTTTTACTCATAAGTCAAGCAGGGTTCTTAGGAGTAATTCTAAGAAGCTTGATGAATACAGGCCCAGATGACTAGAGCTAGAGATATAATAGTCAAGTTGTCATGTATCATATTTCGTTTAAAGAGTAAGTTCTAAGTTTTTGAAGTCCGACTTGAATCAATACTCACATGTGCTAAAGGAATTCCTTTAAACTGAATTGCCAAAATATTGGGATGCTCTGGCTCTTCTCACTTCTCTTTCAGAATGACTTTATTTACAAAGACCCAGGTTGATTAGTTTCAACATTAAATAACTTGCTTTCAGCTGTATTCAATTCAATATAGGTTGAAAAAGGATGTACAAATGGTTTCATTCTATTAATGTTTAACTTTTATGGATCGGGGGTTGTACCATTCTTGATACTGCATGGAAAGGCTCCTTTAAGGTCCACATATGAGGCTTCAGCATCCATGTTAGACAGATTAAGTGGGTGGCTTCAAAATGCCCCACATAGCAAAATTTACCAGACATCCTCATCAGGCCACAAGCAGTCCACTGCATGGCTAGATGTCAGCCAAGAGCAAACTAAATAAACCAAGACTAGCCAAAGTCTGGGCCGGACTGCCAGAATAGAATGAGCTGTGACCCAGACTTGCTACAGCTCCAGTTTATTTGGTTTGCTCTTGGATGACTCATGCCATGGCCAGAAGTAGATGTCACACCGCAGTGAGGGATGTCCTGTCTTTGGTTTTTGTCTTGTGAATTTCATGTTTTATTTTGAAAAGTAACTCTCCTCTCATTTCAGGTCACTTGCCCTTCCTCTTGTGTCCCTGGTCTGACGTCATCCCTGATCCTTGATTGTTTTCACCTGTGTTCCCCTCCCCCATGTGTATAAAGTCTTTGTCTTCCCCTGTCTGCGTTGCCGAAGTATTTCGCCGTTTGTTGTATACGGAAGCCTTGTACACGGAAGCCTTGTCCACAGTCTTGCCTTGTAATCCAGCTGAGTATTGCCAAGTTTTATTTTCTGATACTGTTCTCTTTGGTTGATTGATTTTTTTTCTTCTAAAGTTTCTGGTTAGAGTTTGATTTTCAGTTTAGGTGTTTGATAGCCTTTTATTTCCTCCGTGTGGAGCGCCTTTTGTTGTACCTTTTTGTATTATTCAGAATAGAAATTTTCATAGCCTGTGTGCAGACCTCTTCGGAGAGATTTTGTTTTCCATTAAAGTTTTATAGCCTAGAAATTAAGATCAGTGTAGATTCCTCCTTCGGGAGTGTTTTCCGTTCTTTGTTTTATGTCTTGTTTGTCTTGTCTGTTTGCCATAGTGTTTGATTTGTCAATTCATACTGAAGAGTTGCAATTCAGCAAAATAAAACCTGACATTACATCTGCTATTCTGCATCTGAGTCCTCTCTCCTTGTCCGAGCCTGACAGTAGACTGCCCAAGTGGCATCATTCAATGCAATATATGTGAGGGAGTCAAATTAAGGTATCTGGTGTGGGCCAGATCTGGGCCACAACAATTTTGCTATCTGGGTTGCGGAAAAGGGGAAAAATGTCATATTTATATATACTATTGCGCATGTGGATATGTGTTTGTAGTATTTTGAGAAAGTGTGCACTACCCCTCAGTGATCTGATTTCTTAATGTAAATGTAGCATCAGGTAGTTTCCTGCACATTTCCAGCTATTTTATGTACCATGAGAACATATACCAGAACAAAACATTCGGATGACTAATTATTACAAGCTGCCATTACTTGATTCCAAACTCACTCCCTCTCTCTCTCAATCACTTCCCCCTATCCAGTATAACAGACACACAAGAGTCCATTTAGTTGAGCAGGAAATTTAGGATTCACACGCTCACTAATCCCCATCATTTTACATCATCACTGACAGACATACACGCAACATATATTACAGCACAACCTTTATTATCACATCGTCGGCATAAAACACTGTATATCATGAACACTACTTTTCATTCTATAGTTGGAATATGTAGAGAACTATGTAGTACATTAATTTTAGACTCAGAGTTTGTATAGAATTTACAGGTAGTAATCTATACCATCAGATTACCAGGGGTACATCATGGCCTTATGAGACAGGATGGGCTAACTGTTTAGCATGCTAACAGTAGAATCCTCTCTAACACAATACTTGTGTTGCATGTATTGTGAAGAAAAAAGTTTCAACATTATATGAACTTCATATGTTAAAACTATTATTTCTTCACAGTCTTTTGATTGTATTAGTTCATTGTTGAATAAAAAAAAAATCTTACTCATTGCACCTTTAAGATAAGTAGCAGGCAGTGTTCGTGTGTACATGTGTAGTCTGATCTGGCCTTTTCGCTGGAAGTAGTTGAATAGAAAACTGGAAGTTTATAGATTGCAGTATATATCCAACATATCAATGGCTGATTCCATACAAAAGCTCACATTTTCAATCAGAGGCCAGTATCAGCCTCATACATCTGTAAGACCATTCATCTGTCTCACTGTAGCAGTAAAAACACTAATCCATCACTGACCAGGATATGAAAATGAAAAACTTAAAATGACATATAGAAAACACACCTCAAAGGGCCAGTTGCCCAGAAAAATATCTATTTTAAGTGTAACTGCTTATAAAAAAAAAGTATGTTCCTTTTTCTCTCTGCTCCATTCTAAGTGTAAGCCTCTAATTCTGCTGAGCCAGGAGAAGACGTGATGGAGCGTTCTGTTTCTGCTCCCCAACCCATCACTGTTTATACACCGGCCTTGTATATTCATTTGGCAGAGGAACTGGCAAGAAAAGGGAAGGGGTTTCCCGCTGGGCTGCCTAGTGACCAGCAGGCAGTGTGTGTCTGGTGGGGAAGTGAGGTGGAGGTTGTCTGGTGGAAGGGAACTGATCAGGCTCTGCAAAAGTGGAAATTACTGCTTCTCTCTGGAAAATTTCCTGCTACTTTAGTGAAAAACCTCATATCTGCATTGATTTATTTCCAACTTTCCAGGAACTGAGGAAAACAGCTCTGTTACTCTAGTCTTGCCTCTAATTCTTCTATATACTTAAATTACAGAAAAACATATTTGTCAGATTCAGGTGTTCATTAAAGGTCCATGTGACCATAATAAAAATTATTCACATTATTAACTGACCTGCCACTGTTGTGATTATTGTAAGTTAATGCACTTCAATAAACACTTCATGTTAATGTTAAGGAAAGATTGTAGCATGACTAAACCGGCAAAGAATGCCTTAAGGAAAGCTTGTGATGGAGAAAGGTCACAATCATTATTTCAATAGTAAATTCTAGGCTGTGGTTAAACAGTGGTTGCAATCAGAGAAAAAGAAAAAGACTGCAATCAGTCTTTTAAAATGGGAATAGATCAGCATAAAGATAAAAAAAAAAATGATGCACATTCATGTTTGAAGAAATGACATTCAACTGGACAAAAAAAAAAACAGTCAACACCTACTAACATCTGACTTTTGATTTAATGTGTATTGTTACGCTTGGCATTCGGTCCTCCGTCAAATGACACTGCAGTAAGTGCGGTGTTTATCAGCTCAAGCTATGATCAGCTGTTATGAAAACACAACACCTGGATAGATATGGTAATTTCCCTCTACGTTGTCTGGATTTAGTCAGATGAGGTATATGATCTACTGTTTTCTACTGCTCACTGTTTTGCTGCACACCGATGATGATGTCCTGTGTGACAGAAAGGAGACAATCAGCTTTTTTATCAAGTGTACCTGTGTTTAAAAACTCTACATATAGACATTCATTTTGTGTAAGTGGTACAAGCTAAAGTGTATGTAGTATCTATGTATCTATGTAGTTTTGTAGAAGAAATTAAAACTCAGAATTTTTATATTTACAAGATTAATGAGGTAATAATACAAACTCACAAACTACAAACTTTTTTTTCCGTAAGTGAAATAAGCTGTTATCTGAGGAAAATAAGGTCCCATAACGCAGTTTATGTCATGATTCAGGATTATAGTCTTGTTGTGGTGTCTTGTTGTGTCTGGTTTTGTCTTTTGTTTGATTTCCATGCCTTTTTGTGTCCATTAAGTGTCTCCTATGTTCTTCCTTCTGTCTTCTCCCCTTCCTCCTTGCATGTTTATCTCCTCTTGTATGTAAGTATTGTTCTTTCCATGCTTTCTCCTCTGTGCCTTCCCCTTGTTATCTCACCTGTCCTCTTCGCTCTTCTCTCTCCTCACCTGCTCCTCATCCCCTCATCAATGAATCTGTGTATTCAAGCCTTTGTTCCCCATTCATTCCTTGTCAGTTTGTTGTGTGTGATTCACTGAGATGTACCCTGAGTCTCCTCTTGTGTTCTTTTGGATTTGAACTTTTTTGAATTTGTTTTGTTGTACTTTGTTTTTTGGTCTTTTGACTCCTTCGTTTGTTCACCTGTTTTTTTGTGTGTGTTTTGTTTTTGTTTTTTTGTTTGTTTGTTTTGTATTGCTCAGCTTTGGTATAATTAAAGCTTGCTTTTTGTTCCCTCCAATCTTGCCTCCTGTGAGTCTGCATTTGGGTTCACCTTTTAGTTTTCCCCCTTTAAAGCATGACAGTTTGAAGCTAGATAGGTGGCAGGGTCTGCCTCATACAAAGTAAAACAGTATAAATAGTGTTGTCCTTTAAAACAGTTTTATTTTGTTTAGGCAGGAAAAAGTAAATCAGCTAATTAACATCTTTCTCTGTCATGGTGCTGCTGTGATAGCCTGGTTTTTGTTCTGTTTGTGTTTTTTCTCCAGTCAGCTTTTTTAAAAAATTATTATTCAGCGCGGAAACTTGACATCTGCGTTGACACAAGTTTTGCACCTTTTGGCTGTTGTGATGCACCTTTACGTTAAGGACACATGCATGAAAATTGTTAATCATGATGTTCAATGTAACACAACAGAAATATATAAAGGCAAACCTGTCTACTGACCATGGGAAAGGAGTCAATCGCCTACTTTTAACCCGTGTTAAAAGTACTGCATGAGTGTAACTTAACCCTAATGTAAAAATGGTAAAACACTTGCTGTGTTGCAACATCATGCCCATGCCATCTCTCTTGCTTAGAGGGACGATGGTCACAGCACCAGGGCTCAAATAAATCAGAATTTGCAATTGTGGGTTTTTGGTGTGACTCGATGAGCTGATCAGCTTTTGAATATGAGAGGAGAGGGAAGTGGAGGGAAAGCAAAGACAAAGAGCTGGGTTGTGGCTGGCTGTTGAGGAAGAGGAGGAGGGGGTGGTGGGATGAAGGAGGAGGGTGGGCGGTGAGCTGTGGTGCATTGGGGGCCGGCGGCTCCAGCTGCCCTGCTGCTGTGCTGCTTGGCTCACCCAGCGTCTGGCAGGCAGCCAATCACAGTGCAGGGAAGCAGTGCCACTTCAGTTCAGTGTGTCAGAGCGAACTGGGGAGGGAGGCAGGGAGGAGACACAGAGATGTAAGGAAGATGAGAGGAGGGAGCAAGGAGAAAAAGGGGGGAGGCACTGAAGAGGCAGATTGGTAAGAGAGGAGGGAATGGAAATGGGAGGAGGCAGAAGTAAGGGAGGAAGAGGCAGACAGTGCTACATCCATACCTGCAGACACCAACATATAGCCTGCACCACTCTCACAAATCAAAGCAGACCATCCCTCTGAGTGTGTGTCTAGTAAAAACTCTCATTTCAACACACACACACACACACAAGATGAGCTCCAATCTAACGTTACCTACACCACTCCAGTATCCAAAAAGAAGAGAAGAAATGATTTGTTGAAACTTCCTGTTTTCCCTTCCTTCTTCATCTGTTGTTGAACACACATCCACCAATTGTTACGTTTTTGTTTTTGTTTTGTTTTTTTTTACAGTATGTTGATTAGTGGTTGAATTTTTATGCACCAAATGGTTCCCCTGATTAGAACAAGGAACTTTTCACTTCGTTGACTGCATCCACTGATGTGAAAACCTGTCAGGGAAGAGGCTTTTGAGTGTAAAACTGCACAACAACCAAATCCAATGTGTCCACTTATTGTTTGTTTAACCTTGAGTCACACACACACAGACACACTTTGTATGTACAAAATGTATGTGTGTGTGTATATATGTGTGTATATATATATATATATATATATATATATATATATATATATATATATATATATATATATATATATATATATATATATATATATATATATATATATATGTGGGAGTGTGTTAACAATGCTGTGGAGTGACTTTTGTTTGAATGCAGTACTTGAGGCAGGCACTGTTTCATTACCTGTAGATGCTGAAGGAAGCTTGCGTGCGTAACGTGTGTGTGTATACAGTGTGTATTTGAGGTCAGAGTGTGACAGCAGTGTGCAGACAGGCTACTCTCTATCCTGTGACCTGCTGTTTACAGTGACCCAGTGTCTGTGTCTGCAGTCCAGCAGCTACAGCACAGTGACTGGCAGAGCGAACACTAAGCCCTGTCTGTCTCCGCCGCTCTCTGGGTTAGAGCATGCTAAGCTTTTCTTCCTCTCATTAAAAGGCATACGGGTAATCGCCTCTAAGCAGCTGGCTAATGCCTAATACCAAACGACAAATATCAGCAGTGATGCTGCAATCAGTGTCCATCTGGGCTTAAGAAAGAGCAGTGGGACACGATGTTGGCCTGTGGCTCTTAATTCAATTGCAGTAGGACATTATTTAAGCAGGCCCTCCAAGCTTAGGCAGAGCTCTCCAACAGAACTGTGAACACAAACAGTAGACACTTGTAAGAAGTATTGCTCTTGGTTTATTTCTCTACAAGGAATCAATCCTGCAAAGATCTAGATGTTCCTGCACAAGTGTGATTTCTGGAATATCATCAACATATCAGGGTCAGGTGCAGCCAACAGCAATACAGGGATTTAATTCTAACAAACTGGAAGTAACTAAGCTTAGCTAGATATCATAGCTATGTCCATTATCATGTGATTATCAATACATTACATGATACTATTAAGAGATTTAATGAAATAACACACTAGTAAAATAAACACTTGATAAATCCAAAGTCCTTTTGCTGGCTTTGTGAATTAATTTAAATAAACATTACTTAAATGATGATATCTTATGTCTGACTGACATTGGTTAATTCCAAATGTTAACACTTACATGATGATTGTTGTGGAGGCTAGTCAGCTCCCAATTTATAACCTAAGGCTCTGCTCTGACAACAAATTAAGTTTCAGCAGTCTTTCATTGGTTCCAGGGGGGTTTGCCAGCAAAACTGGAAGTAGTTTGAATTTAAGTTTTAAAACAAATCACTTTTAAACTGCTGTTTTCAAAGTCAACAATAAACTTTGAAACACAACATTTAGGCCAAAACCACACAAAAAATTGCTGAATGGAAACTGAACATCTGTGACAACTGAGTGTCTTGATGTTCTGAGTAATATTATAAGAAAGTGCCATAACTATGGACCTTCAGATTGTTTTGTCAACTGTGGTTATAACGTAAATGCTCAAGTAGAAAGACTAGTTATCTCTGTTATTATCTACCGAATCAGTTGTTACAGGATAAATATGAGGGGCCACAAATGTATGGGAAAGAAAAGCACCCTGTTATAAGAAAAGGGTTATTATTATTATTATCTAAAACCATCTCCTCAGATCGTTGCCCTTTTTGTGAATTAATGGATATTTTTTCTTCTTTGGTCAAACAGGTCATTTCAGGTTGACAAATGAAACAATGCAATTAAAAAGGGTGAATGGGTATTGATTAATTGTATGAGTTACAAACCAAAAGCCACCCATGAAAACAATGGATCATGTTTTTCATTAAAAAAAGAAAAAAATCCAACTGCTTAATGCATCAGTGTTCTTTCAAATTTTTAATAAAAAAAGTTTTACAATAAGGAAATCTGATTCTTACCACTAGGTACTATGCTATATCAACAAATTTCACGAGACCTCTTTGGGAATTACACAAATAAAACCTCAGTCATAGAATAGACTTATCAAATATGTGTCTAGTGTTTGGTCATGTTGTCCATTTGTTGTCCAGGATTTAAGAAATGTATGGGAAACACTAGAATTGAATAGGTTATGGATTGCTATGAATGGGGTTAGGGTAATATTAACAAGAGGGTCCCATCCCATCACCTCCTCTAGTTGCTGAGCGGTTCCTCATTAGCATTGGTATTGTGCTCCAGGAGTGAGATGACAAAGCAAAGTGCTTCTGGTCTCAACAGTTTTGAATGGGCTGGAAATCCCCTTTGTGCCGGCTGCCGCCCCCCTCCACTTCCACCATCCTCCTGCCTCTCTAGCTCTATGGCCAGCCACAAAGGTCACCAAGCCATCACCCTGCAATGTTCTTAATGTATAAGGTTTCATAATGCCACAGAGTGAGCTCAAGATTTTTCTTGATCGCTTTTGTGTGTGTGTTGTTTTTACATTTTTAAAACTTTGTTTCATATTCTAATGGTAAAATGAATGTTTAAAAATAACATTTAAAACATTACAAATGACACCAAAGCAACATATAATCACACTGAAGACACTGTATTGCCTTAATGTGGTTTATTTTGTATATAAAGCATATCTCTGTTTTCTATCATATTAGAGGATAGTGTCATTGTTTTGTCCATACTACGTATTGAATGGTATTGTATTCAAATTTCACAAATACAATATAATTCAAAAGAGTCTCTATAATCTAATGCTCTTTGTGTCCTGACTTTTCTTCTAAAGTCTAAAGTATGTGGTCGTTGTGGGCAACATACTGTGATAACACATGGTAACACAAACAGTACAACGATATCAAGTATGAGTACATTCTTTACACAGGGCTGAGCAATGTACAGTCAGTCACACAAGGAAAGAGAAACTAGTTACCCCCCTGAAGATGAATAAATTTATATCATCAAATTCTAGAGTGCCTGCATGTCTTAGGGGGCAGAGGTTGAGGGGCACTCAAATTCTCTTTCCCCATCTCGATATTTGACACATCTCTTAGCACAGAATGAAGAGGTATCTTAAACATATATGTTGAAAAAGCTGTACTCCAGCACCAAACCATACTCTCAGAAGGAGATATTGTACCCTGGCCTGTTGATGTATTGAGGAAATATTACTGTTAATATCCACAGCTCTGACTTCTAACTTTATGTACCAGTACAGTCGATGTTGATGCCAATGTCTGAATGGAGAACAGACAGACACAGACAGCGAATGAGAGACAAAGACAAGAGACTGACAACAAAGACGTGGGCGTGTCCTTACGCAAAGCCCCGCCCGACCGTCGCCTGCACATCCAGTGGGCTAGCGGTATGTAAATGACCTCGCAGCACCGCATCGTCCCTGCCCTGGTGGTGACGTCACCCACACATCTCCCTGTCTGGCTCGGGCAGGACTCAGACAGAAGCAACAGAGGATCTAACGGAAGCCAGCCGGGAGGGGCTCTTTGTCAGGAAGGAATATTATTACTATCCCCACCGCCGGCTCTGGAATAAACACGCTTTTTCTTCGCCGTCTTTCCGTGCAACAGCAAAGCTCAGCTCGGACCGCGACATCCACATTATATCGGGAAAACAGAGGGGGTGGATGTGTTTTGTGCCGCTCCATGCGCTGTTTTCCTCCCCTCTCAGCCGCACTGATTTATTTGCACTAACCAGTTGTCTTTGAGAACCGGGTTTCGGAGCCTCTCCCCTCCTCCTCCCCTCTCCTGTCTTTCTCCCCGTATCACTCCTTTTTTTTTTTTTTTTTTTGCCCTCCCTCCTTTTGCCTTTTATCCGATTCCCGCAACGCCGCAGAGATGCCCAGCTCGCTCTTCACAGACAGCAGCGTCCAGGGGGACGCACTGGACGACCAGAGAGCCCTGCAGATCGCCCTGGATCAACTATCCCTGCTCGGCTTGGACAACGACGAGAACCCCTTATACGACAACAACCAGGAGCCCCGGAAAAAAAGCGTCAATATGACCGAGTGCGTCCCAGTTCCCAGCTCCGAGCATGTGGCTGAGATTGTGGGCAGACAGGGTGTGTGTTTCATTGTTTCTTACCCATCTTAAGCATTTGTGTCAAGCGTAAATAGACGGTCCATGTTGTGCAGCCCAGCAGAACAGGGATGGACAGGCAGCCAAACACTTCAGGTATGAGCTCACCCCGAGCCATTCTGTGTGGAAGGAGCAGGGAGTCAGCACACACTCAAATACTGTTGTTCTAACACGGGTGCTTAAACTACTCCTAAATATCGTATCTTAATCTTCAGGCTAAATATTTCTAAAACATGGAGATGCCGTAAGTGACTTCTGCATCGGTAAAGTAAATTACAGTGAAGGCGAACTTAGTTTCTGTCGCGCCGGTTGGTCACACACAAACCAATTCAAGAAGTTGACGTTCAAGTTAAATAAATGTTATGTGGGACGATTCTGCAGTTAGGCCGAACTGAAGATTGCCTTTAACCAATTCCGATAAGGTACTAAGTCATGTTGTCATGTCGCGTGTATAGGCCTACCTATCTTAGCTAGTAAAGGAACATCCAAACATTGTAATTTTAGACGGGTTTAGTTCTGAGGAAGGAGAGTGACACGTACCGTTGCTAAGTGAACTCCCTGCCCCTGATTTACATTACAGTTCACTTCCAAGCTGTTTGGCTGAAGCGCAGCAGTGACCGCTGACATAACAGGTATTGAATCATGATGTGGTACATTAGTAGGTCACCGGACTGTGAGCGCTCAGTAACCGCATATGGGTGTCTTTTTTTATTCATAAACGGCCGGCAAACCGATTATGATTATGATGATGCAGTGCAGGATCAAATTAGGACAACGGTCACATCTTGCTGAGACACAGGCAGCAGACGCCCATAGCTGCACAGACCCTTCAGCAGTAGGGCTGCAGGGCGGTACTGGTGCCTGATTACATATGCGAAATCTTTTCCCCTCCCTGCAATACTGCTGCTGCTGCTGTTGTTCCCAGAAAGACAAAGTAACTGTAAGGAACCTCTTGATCCCAGCCTCTACTTTAAAGCGACAGTAGGACATGAATGAAGTTTTTACATAGGAAACCCCCTCTCCTCCACCCATCCCTTTGTCCAGTTAAAAATGTGGAATTAAGTAATGTGGATTAACCACGACCTCTTGGATTATTTGAAAGCAGCGAAACCTAATGAAATATAGAGCATATCCCCATTTAACCTGCACCAGTGTGAGCTCACTGTGGGTTCATGTTAAAGATGCAATTGGCTGTGTAGACTGACTATGAGTGGGTTTAGCCTCCTCTGATTACATCATCCTGTGTCACTCAGCTGGTTTTGCTCTGCTAATTATGTCATTCTTCTGAGGCTGGTTCCTCCACTGCTCCCATATATATTTTTTTTTTACCATAAAGCAGTCTGTGTATCTGCTAAAGGGTGTTGGAATGCAGCTTTGCACAAGTGCCAAGTTACAAAGTGATTAAATAGCTTGTCACCTCTTTCCATCTCACAGTTAGTGTAATATGAGAATTAAGATTGTAACAGCAGCTGATTCAGTTGTCAGCTATGTCGCAGTTAATGAAATGAGGATCATTATGTGCCAGTAGTGAGTTATCTTTTGTGAGTTATTTCTGTCCTGCTGCATGTTGATGGTGGGGCAGCATGTGGTTTGAATTTGTTCTTCTCAAAAAGGGTGGTTTCATCCGTTTTCTAAGGCCTGTTGAGACACAATAATAAACATCCAGCAGCTGTTTTGAATATACCATAAGTAATAGTTAAAAAACATGCCTTAGCTGGAGCCGTTGTTATAGGGGAACCTCCCCTCACATTTCATCTTTTGCTTCCATGTCCCAGGTTGCAAGATCAAAGCACTGCGAGCAAAGACCAACACCTACATCAAGACCCCAGTTCGTGGTGAGGAGCCTGTTTTTGTGGTGACAGGCAGAAGGGAGGATGTGGCAATGGCTAGGAGGGAGATCATCTCTGCTGCTGAGCACTTCTCCATGATCCGCGCCTCCAGGAACAAAAACACCAGCCTGAATGGAAGCAGCACCACAGTCCCTGGACCACCTAACCTTCCTGGACAGACCACCATCCAGGTGCGGGTGCCTTACCGTGTGGTTGGCCTTGTTGTCGGTCCCAAGGGTGCTACTATCAAGCGCATCCAGCAGCAGACCCACACCTACATCGTGACACCCAGTCGGGACAAGGAGCCAGTGTTCGAGGTGACGGGTATGCCAGAGAATGTGGACCGTGCGCGTGAAGAGATTGAAGCCCACATTGCCATGAGGACGGGGGGCCTCATTGAACTCCAGGATGAAAATGACTTCCACGCAAATGGGACTGATGTGGGTTTTGACCTGCACGGGCACGCCACCCTGTGGTCCAAGCCCAGCACTGGGATGACTCCTACATCGGCACGGAAACCCTTTTCCAACTACCGCAACGACTCGTCCTCCTCCCTGGGCAGCGCCTCCACAGACTCCTACTTTGGCAACAACAGCTCACGCATGGCTGACTATAGCCCCCCCAGCCCCACACTGAGTTACACCACCACCAACAACAACGGCAACAACAATAACAACAACATCAATGTTAACACCAACGGCAACGGGTTTGTTTTCGGGAATGAGGTGATTTCTCCTGACTGCAATGATCTGACTTATGACTCCTCGTCTGGGTTTGACCCCACGCCAGCCCCACCAGGCCTTGCGTGGTCCCAGTATGAAAGTCATATGACTCCCTCTTCCACGAGGGGCAGCTCCCCCATCTCCACCTCAGCCATGTTCTCCACCAACACCCCCACTAATGCCAATGGGATAGTGGTGAGTCAGAGAAGGGTAAATGGTTGTACACCACAGCCTAGACTGTCACCTCCCCTCCACAGCCACACCAGAGGCCCTCCTGAGCACCCGCTAGCCAGGAGGGTGCGTAGTGACCCAGGCGGAGGCCCGCTCTGTTTCCCTGGTTACTCCAGCACTATTGCCTCCCTGCCGGGTCCTCACCTGCCTGGGGTTCCATGCGACTCCTCTGCCTCATCTTCATCCTCCTCTTCCTCCTCCTCAACCTCATCGGGCACCAGCCGAAAAGGAAGCCGTGACTGTTCAGTGTGCTTTGAGAGCGAGGTCATTGCTGCCCTGGTCCCATGTGGGCACAACCTTTTCTGTATGGAATGTGCCAATCGTATCTGTGAGAGGAGCGAGCCCAAATGTCCTGTCTGCCACACCGGCGTCACTCAGGCTATACGTATATTTTCATAAGAAATGTAACTCTTTGACTGTCTCATCAGTGAGACTGGCTACAATAACAACACCTGACTCCTCGTACTGCTTTAATGGGATCACCCAATCATCAGTTTGGAAAGTGTACATAGATATACATATACATGTAAGATGCTGCAGTATCCAGAAGAAGGGACAGACACTCTCTTTAGGTTCTGTCATAGTTGTTTATATATACTGTAGCTTTGGGAAATATTTTCAACATCTAAGTGCATGTTTTAAATATTACAGCATAGTAATCATTAGTTCTAACAAATCGTACCCTATATTTATGAAGTGAAGATGCACAGTGGGGTCAGGGCGGAGGTACGTGGGTCGAACTGTAGACTGTTAGTGGGCTGAGCCTTCCAGTTTTGCCAATCGAATGTAGTAATAGGGGAGGCCATGGCTGGGAAACATAGGGGGCTTCCAGCCAAACAAGGCTCTTGACTTACAAAGATACTGCAGCTCGAGGTCAGAAACCATATGAGGGAGAGCAACAACATATCCTACATATATATGTATAGAATCAATTTCCACAAGTTGAAAGTTTTAAATGACATTAATACAGATTGAAGTATTTTATTCTTTTTTGACTTGAAAGATTATATTTCTTATTACAAAGATGTTTACAGATATTTTAATTTAAGTTCAGTGAACTTTTTGTAGCTGGGTTGAAATATTGTTTATTTTTAGTATGGCCTTATGGCATTGATCACTGTATTATTTTAATATCACATGACTGTGGGAGGAAATCCAAGTCCACAATATGTGTATTGCGTTTGACAGTATTCTGTTGGGATGGAGTTTTTATAGGTTCAGCAAAAAATGTCTTTTAAATCTGCTTCACCCAGCATATTTTTATTCAGTAATATAAAGCATATTTTATTCTATATTATTATGAAACATTGAAATATACAAAACTTAGTAAGTTAAACACAAAGAAACCATTTATGCTTTCTAAAATTTGTATGAATTAGATTCCAGTGGGAATTACAGACTTCTGTTGCACCACTATAGTTTTAGTATTTCTATTTTAATACATTTGTTTACCACTTGTTTATGTATATGTAGGTGAAATTACTTGAGTGTAAATGTACTTTATTGAGCAAAGTTTAAGAACAAAGTATATTTTATTTTATGATAAAGGGCCTTTTAACCTCATGGTCAAATACTAATATTATATTTGCTGAGACAAGATTTGAAAATGTATCAAGAGTTTTATTTTTCTGACATTTAAAGTTGTACATGATAAAAAGTAAAACTTAAGTACTGGTGCTACTTCATGTTTTTTTTTTAAGTATTTCTATATAATTCCAATAAAAATGGTACATTCAGGAGGTGTCTCCTTCTCGTGTTCTTCCTGACCTGGTGTGTTCTGCTGGAGCAGACAGAGGTGAGCAGGGAGGTTGCTGAGGACTGTTAAAGTAGCTGTCTGAACATTTGACCCCTCTCTGCTTCCTAATGGAAGCTCAGAGGCACCAGGATTATCACAGTGGCCTAATTATTGAGTGTAGGCTGTGGCAGTCAGACAGAGGGGGACTTGGCCTGCCTTATCACTAATTAGAAGCACTGTGTGAACCTATTCTTATACAGCCCGGTACAAACACCATCATCTGGTTCTTCTGGGTAGTGATGGACCATTAAAACCATTCATCAAGGTACTGGGAATTTAGAAAAAACATATAGCATTTCATTAGCATGATATCATCCACTGATGGTCTGTAATGATGGCTGGTTCACACTTTGTGTCAGAAAAAATATTGAAAATGATGATACAAAGCTAGCAATTATTCAATTTGTAGATTAGTTAATTAATAGAAATTGTATACATTTCTATTGAGATAATCAATTAAATGAAAAGGTGGTAAAAAGTAACTAACACTATCTAGACCTAGTGTCTCATATGTCCCTGTCCTATCACTAAACTCATCATCTTTGGGTTTTGGACTGGTGTTGGAACAAAGCTAGTCATTTTAAGATGTTATTTTAGGCCCCTGGAGCTTGTGAAGAGCATTTGTCAGTCACTTCATGTTTGAGACTAAACCATGCATCGATCAGTGTGTGAAAATGTGCATCAGGTTCTTGGCAATGAAAAACATGCTAGTTGTGGCCCACTCAAAGAGTCCGATGAGATGTCATCAAATGCTTTTTGAAAAGGCAGCAAATCCTCACAGTTTAGGAGCTTGATCTTGGGAAGGTTTAGCATTTCTATTAATATGTCAAAATGTATTATTACGATAATTTTTCTGTCAATGGGCTAACCAATTAATAGACAAACTGTGTCATTAGTAGTTACACAATGCTGAGACACAGCAAACCTGTGGCAAGTATTCCACATTAGAAATACCAGTTGGTTTCAGGGACAAATGGCACTGAATTTCGGAACATTGACAGTACCAGGCCTATAAGAGCAACTATGGATCAAAACTCACCTTGATGCAAGTTGAAGAGGGGAAATTTTTTTGTTCTGGAATGAAAGAAAGTGGGCATGGATCTAAAAATCTGGCAGTCAGCTGATAGTGGTTTTGCCTTTCTGGTGTCCAGGACCTGGAGAATGACCTGAAGTAATTGTGGCTGGGGTGTTTTTGTGTCCTATGATGGTGTAATGTTGACGAGGCCTAAAGCAAAGCAGTGGATACAGAACACTTGGAACTGCAGTGTAATGACACTGAACAAGACAGTCTTAAATAAGGTCACATTGGCCTTCAAAATCTATATTAATTGATCCTTTAATACTACATGTAGTCCCAGCACTGACACCTGCACTCTAAAGTTGTCTGAAAACCAAATCATTCAAAACCTACATACGGGTCTTACACGATCTGCTGTACACTATGGATATGTGTCGGTATAAAAAACTAGCATCACTAAGAACTGTCTCATGACAGAACAGTTCCTGCTCTTTGCTTGTTCCTCCCCTCCCCCATCTCTTTCACTGTGGGGAAAGTGCAGCTTCATGTCATGTGGTCCTGTTGGAAACACTGACGTTTAAACACATGCTTTGCTGCAAGATAGTAAATGTGGAGAGTGCCGGCTCTAATGAGAAGTTTAAAATGGAAACATCCAACGCAGGCCCCAGAAACTGGCCCTATAAACCATATTATTAGGAAGCAATTTTACCACTGCGGAAAAGAGCTGACAAGTGTTTTTAGTCAAATGCATAACATATGGAGTTCACATAATGTTTCCTGAGGTCAAAAGAAAAAAGATTCACTCCTCTGCCTGTGCTTCTCCTGACAAAGAGAGGAAATGCATTTTAGATCTGTACAGACCTGACTCACATTATTTTGAGTATTATCAGATCAGGTAACGGATGTGAGGGGAATAAACTGCATCCAACCTGAATCTAACATGAAATAATATTAATAAATTCAATTGAAACTTGTAACTTAGTAGATGATTTTCATATTTTTTTCCCACCCTTGCCATTGAGTCATTTAAACCTTTATGCTTAGCATAAATCACACTTCATCAGTACATCAAGCCAACATTCCACACTCTTATACCACTTTTCCACCAAAACTAGCATGCTTGCATGGGTTTTTTAAACACGGGTACACATGCAAAAAATCACCAATTGACCCCATTTCCACTTTCTGCAGGCAAGGATCTGGGATCCTTATCTGAAGCACTATGTTGTACGTCACTGATGTTTTGTTGCACGTTATGAGAAAACAACAACAGACCTACTGTCAAAGAAGCACCTGTAAAATGGCGGATAAGTTATTTTGAGTTTTTCAACCCCTGCGACATGACTTATCTCACTGTTTGAGCCATTTGGTCCATTTACATTTGCAAAGTCTAGAAGTGCTGCCTGATTAAGTTATTGTATCCCCATTTAATTTAGATGGTTCAGTCCATGAGCCAGGTATTTTCATGTCTGGGAACTCAATCTGTTTTAGCTTCAAAACACCACTGAGCAGCTTTCATAGAACACATCCCAAATTCCTTCTTTATTCATGTGCCACCACTGGAAGTTGATAACATGTTTAAATGTCATCATTTTGTGCAGTGGAATTTAGCATGTTCACCCAGGTCTCACGTTTAGATCAAAGCAGAGCTGAGCTGAGCCAAGCTGATAAGAAACTGCAGGGTCAACTCACCCGGGTGTAAATGCAGAGTTTACACATTACCATTGCACACAAACGGGTTTAAGTGGGATTTTTGACCAGTGGAAAAGGAGTATAACAGATTTGTGTCACACTGCATCATTACACAGAGGCTTTTCTTTTTGGAAAGCTGAAACATGATGTTCTTATATTTTAGATTGTAAAATCTGTATCTGCTGCAATGCTGTCTGAAAAAATATTGCCACAGCTTTTAATACAGATAGAGTGGATCTTTTGTTAGCATTCATGAAGCTTTGACTAGCCCAATATGTAGAGGTGTTCCACAACAAGGAATTTTTTTTATTGTTGTTCACACGTGTGAAGTGTTTTACCCAAATCATTTAACTAGCAAAATTCATAGCAATGTTTCCGCAGGTCAAAATAATTATAATATGTTGCATTGTATGCTAGAATGCAGACAAAATGTATATTTTATTTGATATTCTAGCATTCCTACAATATTGGCTGAACCCTGCCACTAAATAATATGTGTGATTGAAAAACACAACAAACGTGGATGATTCAAGCCAAAAGTAACCATTCAATGTAAAGTAAAATAACGGTATTAGTCAGCTGCTTAGTCAGATGGTTTGACCCTGAAAAAATTGTAACAAAAGGTTTCTCAGTGGTTTACAGTAGTATCAGATGTACTTAAAAACATACTAAAAGTTTACCAAAGTTTGACTCCAAGAAAGGCCCCATTTTCAAAATGGCAGCTGTCAGGTCTTTAAAATGACCATTACTACTTTTTGTTCCTCCTTGACCAGGAACACTGGTGCCCGATACATGTTTTGGCCATGTAATATTCTAATTAACATATCTGCATGACAGATAAGTGATTATAAGTACAATTATATATCAAAGCAATTGGTTACAAGCATATTTATGTAAAAAATAAGTACAGTTCCGAGAATAGATTTTTTTTTCTTTATTTCAGTTAATTTTGTCTCAGAAGTTACAAACTGCTTTTACCACGAAGGATTCTTTCAGATCATTCTGGATTGATTTTCGAAATGGATATTGTCAAATCCTAAACCCTGGAGATTTAATATTATGTTACTCTAAAAAGAGGATTTTACAACTTATATGAAGGCTCATTTAGGATTTTTTTCTGAGGTGCAACATGCCCATTAATAATGTGGGACACACTGAAGGTTTATGTTAGAGGATGTGTAATTGCCTTTTCCTCATATTTAAAAACGAAAACAACAAATGAGATGAAATGCACTGAAAAACATATAGTTAATTTGGAAAGGCAACACTATTTAACCAAGGACCCTAATTTAGTAATGCAGATAGATGTTCTTAAATTGAAATATAACTCCATTAATACATACACTAGCGAATTGGCATTGAAGAAATCAAAGTTATCTTATTTATAACAAGGAGAAATGGCAGGCAAATTACTAGCTAGACAGATAAAAAAGGAATCAGAAGATAGAACAATTATTAAAATTAGAGAACAAGATGGGTCCATTACAGTGGACGATCTTCAAATTAATGGTGTCTTCAAATCATATTATACTGAATTGTATACCTCTACATCACAATCTGAGCCGGAGGAGTGTAAATCCTTTATGGATAATATTTTGATACCTGTTTTAACACAAGTTGATAGACAAAGTTTAGAAAAAGATGTATCTTCAGAAGAACTCCTGTCTGCTATGGCAATACTTCAAAAAGGCAAATCACTAAGTTTAGATGGCCTGCCAATTGAGTTTTATAGTCAATTTTCAAATGATTTATTGCCTCTTTTTCTTGCTATGATCAATGCATGTTTTAGGAGAGGATGTCTCCTTCAGTCTTCTATCATCTATACATCAGACATCTATAACCCTTCTCTTAAAGAACGATAAAGATCATCTCCATTGTGCCTCTTATAGGCCAATTTCAGTTATTAATGTAGATTACAAAATCATTGCCAAGGTTTTAGCACCATTCTATGCCATTTATGTAATATCTATTTGAAAAATTTAGGAAGTTAACGGGCTACAAGGTTAATTGTGATAAAACAGAGATAATGCCGAGTTCCAATTTCGACTATACTTTATTGAGGAACCACCTTAATTGGAAATAGTCTACTAAATGTATTAAGTAATTGGGTATGTTTATAACAAGAAAACCCGAAAGACACCTTTAGTTTGAATTATCTTCCATTAGTTAAACAAATATGAGAGGAATTAAAGAGAATAGGTCATCTCCAATTTCTCTGATTGGTAGAGTTAACATAGATAAAATGTCTGTGTTGCCTATGTTCTTAAATTTATTTCAAAATCTTCCAACTACTCCCCTACAATCCTTTTTTAAAAAAGTACATAGTTTAGTGTCTTCCTTTATATGGAACAATAAAACCCCACAAATTCGAATGTCAGTGTTACATTTGCCATATGAGTCTGTTGGCCTGAACCTTCCCAACTTTTATTATTATTTTCTGTCATCTCAGCTTGCCCAGTTTAAACAAAGGTTTATAAATATTTCCTGTTCATGCTTTATATGGATGACACTTCATGGTATGAAAAGGTGTCCAAGAATTTTGTCATCTGTTTGATAATGGGACATTTCTTTCATTTGCTCAGCTGCAACAGAGATATTGATTACCTCCTTCCCATTTATTTAGATTTTTTCAAATAAGACGTGCATTAAATATCAAAAATGTTCTCTTCAACAACCCACATCATCAGAAATTGATGCTATATTAAACAATAAGAAGCAGGACAAGCAAAAAGTTATTTCTAAATCATATCATGTCTTTATTGATTGTTCTGTAGTAAATACTGATCATGTAAGACAAAAGTTGGAGCACGATCTTCATATGGAAATTCATAAAGAGGACTGGTCTTACGTTTGTAGGTGAGTTCATAAGTGTTCTTACAACTTAAGGCATAAACAAGCTTTATTTAAGATTATACAAATGATTTATTACACTCCAGAGAAACTACATAAAATGAACAGTGAGATGTCATTTCTCTGCTGGCGTTGTAAGAAACAAAAGGGAACATTTTTTCACATGTTTTGATCATGTGACTCACACTCCATTTTTGGAATTCCAGTTGATATCTCAATGTTTACACGTATCCATTCCACCCCGTTAATGTCTTTTGGGAACCAGTATGTTTGACAAGTGGAATCAACATCAGCGCGCCACACAGTGGAAACCGGCACCGCGTTCAGCGGTAGTTTAGTAATCCACGGTAGTACTGTTGTGTAGGAACCATGACATTTTGGCACCGTGAGTACCATGCAACACAAAGTGTTGAAATTACAGCCCTACGTTGTATACGCCTCCCTGTAATTCACTCACTCATTAGGCTATACTCTGGTCAGGCCGTGACTAGCAGAGACAACCATGTTGCTGCTAATCAGTGTGTTTGCAGCAGCAGGGCATTATAATTTACATTACTTGTGCTGTTGTTGTTGTGAATGTACGGCAGGCTGTAGCCAATGATATATAGCAGAATTCATTACTTATGGGAAACGTTACAAGAGCAACAGGCTTACCTCTGAGCAGCACAGCACAAAGGAGAAGTGGATGTAATGCGGAAGACGTCGCTGGAACTGGAGCCAGGTCAAACCAACCAATAGAAACTCTTCTCTCATCCACCAGCGTAGGTCTCACCCATCAAGTGCAGTTGAATTCGCAAGCAAAACTTTAGAATTTGCAAGCAAAGAGTACTGATTTGCAAACAAAATTTTCTAACTCGCAAGCAAAGAGGACAGATTTGCAAGCAAAGGTTTTTAACTTGAAAGCAAAGAGGACTGATTTGGTATTGGTCGTATGTTTTTACTTACAAACATTAGTTTTGATTGAAGTTGAAGAAATGTGTTCTCTCATATTTGTTTTTAGTCGCAACCTGTTCTGTTTCGATCTAAAAAAAAAATGTTTTGATTGCCACTTACTCTTTTTTGATCTCAAATCTATTCTATTTGATTGAATAATAAAGGAACAAAATTCTCTCCATACTATCATACAACTGCGGCTTCATTCTATACCCAACTTAGTGTCAAAAATAATAACAATGGCAATCACCACCATGTTGAGTTCTCTGATGTGAACCCTTGTAGACGGTAGCCATGGGACTCGCAAGTTAACAGCCAAACAATCTACACCTTCTTCTTTGTCACTGAATTTGAAGGAAAATAGCCAGAGTTTTTACTAGTTCAACTCATTTGAGAAATACGATAAAACAATGTGTTGAATGTCCTGGGTTTCACATTTGTTTGTTTTTTTCTTTCTTTTTTTTTTTTTAAATCTCAAATCAGGGTTATTTTTGCACTCTAAAAAACATCATAGACTTGAGGCCATTTTTAGCGTTCACTATAATATAAAACTCTTACAGCCTTGACATGTAGGTGGGGCACAGACAAATGGTGTACAGCTGATATATCCTTGGAAGTAAAATACTATACATATGGTTGCTCTCATATTTCCTGCTAAAAATGCAATGTTTGATCGATATTGTGCCAAATTTGAAGGGCACTAATACAATCACAACCTGAGATATGGGAAGTATGGCAAGGTTGCAATATGTCACAAGAGACAAACACCATCTTTTTAAGACATAAGTGAGTGTATAATGTTTCGATACAACCCACAATCACATAATGACCCACAGCTGGGCTGGAGGCGTATCCATAATCACAAAGAACTGCTCACCAAGTCAAGATCCCCATGAGGTCTCAAATCATCTATAATCTCTACGTTTCACTTCAAGTATCATAAATATATAAATATAAAGGGGTCAATGCTATATCATACAAATCACTGCTGCTCATTATTCTTTATACTTTTAGAGGTGCTCTGTAGCTATCTTTGGCTTTAGTGACTTGCTGCTGTTAGCAATTAACTCAGCTAGCTCTGCAACTTAGTAGCCCTCAGCTGTCTGTGTGCAGTTTGCCTGGACATTACAGAACACAGCTTGTCACCAGACTTTGACTGAACACTGCCTATGAGACCTTGAGTGAAGTATGTTTTACTAAGACTTAACACAGCAGTTAATCTATTATTACTTTGGTGAAAGAGAGAAACTTGAATTCAGACGGTGTGCAGTTGTATTTTTCTGGTAAGTAAGGAAAACACAATATGTGAGTTTATGTTGTTTGCTTATTAGACCTAGTAGCAAACTTACCGCTTTTACATCTCCAAGCCGAAACTACTGGAGGCTGTTAGACTATGTGGAGGACAGGCCAGGGCTAGCTGGTTAGCAAGCTGAATTCAGTTGAATGACGCAACACAGTACATAATCATCTTTGACATAATGTCAGCTCTGCCGTTTCTTCACACTATGTTGATAGTGTTTGTTCATTTTTGAAGTTTAAACTGAAATTAGATAAAAATCATTTCCTCCATTTATGCTTAATTGAAACTGGGGGACTTGTATCATCATTGTAGGCGTAGTTCACAAGTAAACAATAGAGAGGATTTGTGTGATCAGAATGACTGTCTGTGTGTATCACAGTTCACAAGACCATGAAAAGAAAAATATACATATTTTGAATAAAAAAGAAAATGTATAGTCAGTGAGAAGTGACACATTTTTAGAGATATTTTATCATCAAACATCCCAGTAGTTGAGAATGTTGTAGATTGTCCTTAAGTGTGTATAACCTCCTTTAAGTAGAGTGAGGATGGCAGGCTTTATCTTTGCAATGTCAGCTAGAAACAGGGCTCAAACATTTAGCATTTGGCTGCAGACACATGTCTGGTTTGCCAATCTGTGTTAACAGCAGAGGAACAACAGAGCATGTCTGGCAACCTCTACACTTTGACCTACATCTTATGCATTTAATGGATCTCCATTTGGACACACACACACACACACACACGCACACACACACACACACACACACACACACACACACACACACACACACACACACACACACACACACACACACACACACACACAGAGAGAGCTTCCTACATGTCTTTGCAGAGTGAATATTAATGTTTTATTCATGCTGTGCTCCCTACTTGTCCCAAGTCACAACTCCGTAGTCTAGCTTTACTTGATGTGATTCACCCATTTAAATACCCCTCTGTTGCACATCTAGCTTTGTGTACAGTTTACTGTATCACAACTAAGATGAAGAATTTGAGGTACATTGACCCACTCATTAGTTTAGCATTTACTTATTAATGGATTTGACTATTACAGTTTTTGTACTTTCAGCCATGATTTCTTACTGTAATGAAGACAGCACCGCTCTCGCATAGTCTCTTCTTACTGTTCTGGCCCCTTTGTTATATAAGGCCTCATACTGGTGTGGTTTACTTATTTTCAAATTCATTTTATAAAGAATCAATTTGATAAATAAATGAATCACTTTCATTCTCTTGTTGTGCCAGTTGTCCTTTGTGAGTCCATGCATGTACATGTATGTCTTACAAGTAGTACTCATTAGTAACTCTAATGCCCAGTGGAAAGAGCTAAAGAGAGTGTAGCCACATTGCATTAGCCTGGAAAACTAACAGCCAGTTTTAAATGAGATGCAACAACGTAGTTTTTAGTCTCAGGCCAAGAATTGGGACCAGTCAGGTCAGGTCAGGTCTTTAAAGGCAGGAACACAACCTGACTGCTGGACCTCTGAAGCATTTGGGGAGACTCAGTGTGTTCAGCTGTGTTGGAAGCTGTCGGAGCCCGATTGGAGGACAGCTCTGATTCAACATGCAAACTCTGAGAAGGTTGGCTGTTGGCCGTCTGAGCAATTGGATTCTTTGATTGGTTGTGTGCTAGCTGTATGACCATTCTGATTGGCGGTGTGCTAGCAAATGTGTGGGAGGGGCGGAATACTGGGTGCGCTTTGTTTTTCTATACGCTCTGTTTTCATGTAGCGCCACCTGTTTATTGCATCTCGCACCAGCGCAGAACATATACACTACTGTGGAGTTGGCAGCACATCGAAACTGTGTGTTCAGTGCAACTTTTCTGCCAAACAGGTCAGACAAGATGCAAGAGAGTGGTCGGATAAAGGCAGTTGGCTGTTGGTTTGAGTCTGGGTGGTGTGTGGGGGCCTTAAGGTGCATTTGTCTGAACGTGGCAGCAAACCAAGTGTTCATCCATATTATCCAAACCAATTTATTATGTATCTTCCTCATACTACTAGCAGCACACTCTCTCCCTAGATTGCAAAATGTAGATAATATGATTATTCAATGCCTTTTTAACCCAGAGTTAGACTTAAAGAATAAATGTCACTTCAAGAGATGTAGATGAGACGAGAGTGTAGGAGCCACTGCATTCACATAGTTGGGGCTTTTGAACTGCTGATGAAATGCCAACAATCCCCGTTTTGCTGCTTGACAGTAAAATCGTTTAAGCAGGGCTTTGTTAGTGCCTATGCTTCAATAATTCTGTGAGGAGTAAGAGTATTTTATAGCTGCTCCTTTGACCACTGCTCAAGACAAGTGTGTCATCAGTTTAAAGAAACACCTTTAAGAGGGTAGCCCTGTTGTGATGGAAATCTAAAGTCCTGCTGCACTGAGCTGACATGCTGTGTCAAACCAAGCAAAGCAGAGCCAACACATATGTATGGAAAAGCCCTGCAGGCTTGAATGAGAAGCTACAGACCAGCTAGCTGTGTTGCAATGCTTATGTATGCTTTGGGCAATGATTTTAGTGTTCACCTTGCGATCTCTTCGCTTCAGTAAGTTTGGCTAACCTTTGACTTGGTTTAATACCTGATTAACCTGATTAACCGTCATTACCTACATCTCAATTTCTATGTAGTACTGCCACATAAGGAAATAGTATGCAGTATATCTGGACAGGTCATCATATAGAAAATGACCACCACTTTGAGATGATTGCCATCTTGTATGTGTGAATAGCCCTTGATACCCTAGAGTCTGTGTATCTCTGTAATCCTTTGCTTTCCCTTTCTTGTGTGAATGAGATTGACTGCGGGGCCCAGCTGTTGGTCAGCTGACCTAGTACCTCACCTACCCTAGATTTTAATAGGACGCCAAAGCATCAGGGCGAGAGATTATAAAGGTCAGGTCATGCCTGTGAAGTCTATAGGAGACTTGAGCTATTTCTGCAAATAGAGACATTTTCTTTCTCCTTTTTGCCACCTAGTTTGGGATTATACTTTGTCTCTTTCTGGTGGAGTTACATTAGGACTTTATTTATTAAACATTTACACATGTGAAGCTGCATGTGTGTGTGTGTGTGTAATTAAAATGGGTTTAAATTATTTTTTGAGTTATAGGGAAAATTATTGGAATAGACTCTCCAAACTATCATTGTCTTTTTTCATTTTTTAAATATTCTTTATTTATTTATATTTTCAATGTGAAAGCAACACAATAGAATCCTAAAGGATAATCATAATAGCCCAATAAATACTCGTAATACCCTTTACTCAGATAAGTGATTTTTTACAACTGTTACTTGGTTAGTGCAATGTGGATATCTCAGATTGGAATGATGTCTTAATAAACCAGAATTATCCCTTATTTTTGTTTCTATATTGAAAATTATATTTGTTAAATTATGCTAGTTAAGTTAATCCTGTGTCGACTTCACCATTTATATACAGCAAAGACTATACCAAAAGTGGTTTTGCATATGTTCCACTCTGATCCTTCAACTAAGAATCTGATATTAGCTTGTCAGTTTGGTCAATATGAGCTGACTTTAAAACCCCACAGTGGTTAAACCATCTCCTCCAGCATGTCCCTGCCTGTGAGAGGCAGTCAGGGCTGGCTGTGGGTTTTCCCCTCACTTGCTGAGGGATGAGGGGGAGGCAGGAGGGAGGGTGGGAGGGAATTGGGTTTGTTGTTCAAAGCCCAAGCTCGGCATATGCATTATAAATGAGTTGGGTTTTGAGGCACGTCTCTTCCTCCCTCTCTTCTCTCTTCCTCTGCATCTCTCTCTCTATGAGTGTTTGGTGTAAGACTGTGTGTGTGTGTGTGTGTGTGTGTGTGTGTGTGTGTGTGTGTGTGTGTGCGTGTACTTCTATGTGCATAATGGATTTTTATCCTTTGCAGAGCACAGCGGTCACAGTTTGTCTGACTCCACATGGTCTTTATTATGCCAGACAGAGTGTGTATCAGCGGAGACATACCAGGCCAACGTCTGTCTTCTGTCTCTGTATCTCTCTCACACACACATGCACACATACACACGCACCCCCCCCCCCCCACACACACACACACACACACGCACACACACACACACACACACACACACACACACACACATACACGCACACACACACACACAGTGGCCTCTGCCCCCCTGCCACTTTCACTTCTCACCTCTCTGTTTGCCCTCAAGCCCTGTGGTCTACACCTCACTTTGGACAATGTTCCTTGTGCTATGCTTCCTATTAATAAAGGTCTACATACATACACACACACACACACACACACACACACACACACACACACACACACACCAATGCTGAGTACATCCTCTATACACGGGAGGAATGATGCATTCTAATAAAGAACCATCTAATGGAAGCAAATCATTACATGCTGTATGCTTTTTCTATTTATCACTCCTATATGCTCCCCCACTTGTATATGACGAATGCCAGTGTGATCTGCAGCTCCCTCCAAATGTTGCTTGTGTTGTGGCTGACTAAAGCAAGATCGTTGCCCACGCTCACAAGATGTGAGCTGAACTCTATCCTGGTAGAAGGGCTTTATGCAAATGTTCCGACTGCAACTGGTTCAGTCCTCTTCTGTCTGGTTAGCAGACACTGACTCATAACATGGCAGCGAACAGAATATAAAAAGATCCAGTCTGCCCCTCTGCTGCTGCATTCACACCTTTGTTGGATGGAATTAGATTGGATGAAATTAGACTGATGGAGTGGAACAGTCTTTTGGGGCACAGCAATTTCTATTTCTCTCTCCTGGTTTTGTATCTTTAACATATTCAAAATGCCTGTGGAAGAGCTTTATAACAGTTTGAAAATGTGCTCATGAATATTGTTACATGGATCAAGTCAACCTGATTTAAAAGGATAGTTTAACATTTTTGGAAATGATCTTCTTTTCAAGAGAATTTCTATCAATCTTGTATTTGTGCACTTAGTATGGAGCAGGCCTTAACCTAAGTAGCTTAGCACAGGACTAATGCCTTGGCTGCACTACACAACTCTCAAATACATCAAATCTGTCTACTGTTCAACCTTTCAGCTTATCAGCAAGAGTCTTGCAGTCATGGTCGATGGGACAGGTGAAGTGTGACGGAAAATGGGGGAGGACAGAGGGGTGACATTCAGCCAAGGGCCACATGTTGGAGTCAAACCTGGGCAGCCAAATGCTTGCCCAAGGGAGAAATGTTGTGTCTCTGTAAATAAATTAATTTGTGTGGTCTAGACTGGCTCATCTTGGTGAGTGTCATAGAGATTACTTTTGTTGTGAAACGGGGCTATACAAATAAAGATTGATTGATTGACTGATTGATGAAGTTCAGTTCACCAGAACATTCACTGTTGAAGGCCTGGGGATGTCATTAGTTAATATTAGTCATGTGCCCAGTGAAACATTTTAGATTATCCTTAATTTGTCATTCTTGCTTTAACATCCTTTTCTATGGCTTTGTTGTTCTTTTTGTCCTCTGTATTTCCGGGACAGATAGAGGCTGATAGATTTTTAGACACTTGATTTCATTGTAATCTACAAAATATCCATGGTATTCCAAAGTAATTTATGCCTGCAGGTGACCTCTGTTAATTCTTTCAAGACATAGATGTCACATGGTTAGCAGTCTTACAGTGGAACATAAGTTACAGCTTGTTCAGGTGTCTGCACAGTTGTTTCAGCACTTATGTATGGTGTAAGACCAAAGGCTACATCTCTAGTCTGTCATTAAATTGGGGCCATACTCTCTGGTTAGATAGCAGAAACAATGTGTGGGATATGTCAATAAAGTAATACAGTGAACTACAATAAAAATGAATAAATGAATAAATTATCTTACCTAACACGAAACCTGATCAGAGGTCTTGTTAATGTCAAGAGCTTACATGATGCGTTATAGCTGATGGACTATCTGTTTGTACTTACCTATCCAGTTGCTTGTTTTACATTCCTTCACATTTGACTTTACATGACTTGAATATGTCTATAAACAAGTATCTTGGCAGTGTGTATGTGTGTGTGTTTGTGTATCAAAACCTGATATATTGCTTTCCTCCATGCCACAGAGCTCCACAGTTATCTAAAAAGTTTAAAACACAGTTGCACTGGGCATGTTCCTTCATTTCCACACATGGCTGTTAAATTTATTCTCACTCAACAACTCTTAAAGTCAGACAGATTGTTAAATGAGTCTGGGAGATTCTCTCTCTTTGTCTTCTTGCTGTTGTTGACTGTTGATGTAGCTGCCATGACCTGTCGTTTCACTAACAAGACCACACCAAGTTTAACTGTTTAAAATAGTTCATTTAAATGCTGGGAATATTTGGAGAGGATAGAAAAGGAGGGGTCGGGGGTGCTTGGATGAGGAAAAGGGGTCAAGGTTGGTGGATGAAGAGGAGGCTTTAAGAAGGGCTGCAGGTTTGCCGAGCCATCTAGGAACCGGGGGGGAAGTGGTCGAGACTCAGAGTGGGGGTACGTCTCAATGGGCGCACGTCCTGATGGGCGTGGCTTCATCTTCCCCCCCATGGTTCGTGTGCTGGATGGCCCGGGTCCCTGCTCTGGAATCTTCTTACCATGAAATGGTGATGTTGAAGGCTGGGCTGCCGGTGGAGAAAGAGAGGGTCAGGGGGAGGGTTATCAGAACTTGAAACGAATGGGAGAGAGATGGTTTGGCCTACCTATGTAGACTTAACAGGTGATGGGATCAGGCGGAGTAGGTGGTTGAGTTGATTGAGCATAGGTGGTTAGATTGATGAGATGTAGGTGGTTAGTTTGATGATGCGGGTGGTTTGATTAGCTGGACCTGGATGGCAGGTCAGCGAGTGGATTGGCATGGTCCAGTTCCGGACCCTTAGTTATAATAACTCCATTTCACTAGCAAGACCACGCCAAGTTTAACTGTTTGAAATAGTTTATTTAAATGTTGGGAAGATCTGGAGTTGATAGAAAAGGGAGGGGTCGAGGGTGGGTGGATGAGGGAAAGGGGTTGAGGTCGGTGGATGAAGAGGGGGCTTTAACAGGGGCTGCGGGTTTGCAGAACAATCCAGGAACTGGGGGTGGAGGCGGTCGAGACTCAGAGTGGGGGTACATCTTGATGGGCGCACGTCCTCCGGGCGTGGCTTCATCTTTCCCTAAAAGGGTTAGGGTTAGGGTTACTTTCTACTGAGTTATGTGAATGTGGGCTTCACGGATATTGCCGAGGTGGCTGTGGATGTACTTGTTGTAGGTCTGGGAGGACCGGTGGCCGAGGAGTTTGATGGTGTGTTCAATAATTCCTTGTTGTGAGGCGGTAATGGTGGCTCCTATGTGGAAGGAGTGGCCGGAGTGGAGTTCAGGAGAGAGATTCTTGATCCCGAGTATCTGGCGGAGACGATGGTGAAACCAGAAGCGTGTGGCAACTCTGCCAGCTTCGGTGGTGAAGAGTGGGTCTTGCGGGGAAGAGTGATGCGCTCGTCTCTGGTGTAGGTATGCCAGGATGGGTTTGTACGGGCTTAGGTAAGAGTTTAGTCGGAAGAGGAACATGGGATGGGAGATGCCAAACTGGTCAGTACCCTCAGTACCCGGAGGGTATCGTGGGAAAGGAAGGAGATATCTGAGAAGGTTGCGTGTCGAGAGGGGTCCTGGGTAGAAGTGGAGGAGGTAAATTCTGAGCATCTTAGGAAGCCGAAGGATGCCGGAAGGAACATCAACTCAAGGGTTGAGTCGATGAATGGAGATGAATATCCTGAGTGGAGGGTAAAGATGCAGTGGGCGAGGAGGTCTGCGGTTAGGGGTAAGCGTTTAGGTTTGAGCTGGGGTTCTTCTTTGCGTAGGCCTCTGATCAGAATAATGACCTGAGGGTGAGAAATGGAGGGTCTCAGAGCCCCGGAGAGCAGTTTGGCAAAGAAGTTGATGCTGCTGAGGTATATTTGGATGGTGGATGTTCTAATTTTGAGGACCATATGCATAGGTGATGAAGCTGGTTATCATGATGATGTTGATGGAAGGAAAAGGGAGGTTGTGGAGGAAGTGGAATGACTTGAAGCTGCACCAACCACTGTAGTATGATGAAAGGGTGTTTGGTGACAAGCTGTTCAAGATGGCGTGCTGGGATGAGGCGACGAGGTGGAGGAGATGTGGGTTACGGGTAGATGGTTACTGAAAATGGTGGGACTGGTGTCGGGTGTGGGTGCCTGGTAGATGGTTACTGAAAATGGTGGGACTGGTGTCGGGTGTGGGCACCAGAGCCTGGTACCAATGACTTGAATTCCTGAAATGAGAACTGGAATAAGGAATCAGCAATACAGTTCAGATGGCCGGGAATGTGAGCTGTGTGGATGATGAAGTGATGCTGGGCAGAGACTAAGGTGAGGCGTTGGATGAATTTCATGACGTCTAGTGATTGTGAGCGACCTTTATTGATGATGTCGATGGCTGTAGTCTGAGTGTATGAGGATTACTTTTCTTGACCATTCGTGCCCCCAAAGAAGTGTGGTGATTATGACTGGGTAGAGTTTGCAGATGGCGGAGGAAGGGGAGAGTGAAGAAAGTTCTGGGGGCCAAGCGGATGCAAACCATCTGCCGCCGTAATAGCCTCCGAAGCCAACTGATGATGCTGTGTCGGTGTAGAGCTGGATGTCTTCTGGTTGGGTGATGTGGTCGTCGTAAAAGAAAGAAAGGCTGTTCCAGGACAAAAGGAAATCCACATCCTCCACATCCTCAACTCCATTTTGCATTGGTGATCCAGGGTGATGTGGTCAAGGAGGGATGGGATGGCAGCGGACAGGGATAATAGGTGGGATATGTAAGAGCGGCCCTGGGGGATAATGCGGATGGCTAAGTTGAGGTGTCCGAGCAGGAAAAGGAGCTGAAGCTTGGTGCAGCGTGGGCGAGGAGGTAGTTGGAAATGAACAGGGATGTGCATAGCAGCTTGGAGGTTGGCAGGGAGCGTAGCACCCTATAATGTAACATGTTTACCAATAATGTAATACCTTATTTACATTACATTATTGGGAATTTATTACATTTTCAGATAAATTTTCAGATCCAGACTGATAATGTAATACTTGACAGATAATGTAATATATGTTCATTTTCAGTCCAGAGTTCTACATTGTGTGTTTTAAGAATCTAAGAATGTTATATTCACTGGATTTGAAACAACAGAATGATTATTGGCTTAAATTGCAGACCTTGAGTACCTTACAGCCATATGCACATGTGCAAATACTCAGGGACTTGCAACTACATCCTGGTCCTACTGAGTGGGTGATGGACTTACCTCCTTGGGAGACCAGAATTCCAGCTTAGATATAAGCTTCTGAGCAGCACTGGAGACCCAGGTAACTCTTCCCTAAGTGTACTTCTTCACTCCACAGATTTCCAACAAATCACTACTGTATATAAGATGAACCAGGCAGGACGTCTTACAAAGCACCGGTATTCTCTCCTGACTCAGGCTCAGGTTGTACAGGTGTTATAGGACAGGAGACAGCTGGCTGGCACATGTCTTCAGGTTCCTGGGGCTGATACCGTCAGGGCCTGCGGCCTTCTGCTGTTGGAGTCTCTCCAGCTGTCTCCTAACCTGGCCTGCAGTCACAGTCATGTGGGTAAGGGTGCTGGTGTCTTGAGTGGAGGAGGAGGAGGAGAGGTGCTGCACAGGAGAGCTCACATCAGGGGAGTGAGGGGGGAGGGGAGGAAGCATATAGGGCAGTGAGGGTCTGTGGGGGTCTGGAGGTGTCGGGGAGACGGCAGAAGGCTGTGAGCTGAACCTATTGAAGAAACTGTACAGCTTTTTTGCCCTCTCCAAGCTGCCTGATGACTTTCTGCCGCTCACCTTACACCCAGTGATCTGCTTCATTCCTGTCCACACATCCCTCACATTGTTATGCTGGAGTTTGGCCTCCAGCTTCCTCTTGCAGGTGTCTTTACAGGCCCTCAGCATATCCCGAAGTTCATGGTGGCATGGTGGTATGTTCACAGAACCTGATGTATTTTGTGATGCAGTCAGTCATGCTGTTGAGATCCTCTCAGTGAGATGTGATTAAAATCCCCAGTGATGACATTAAATGCGTTAGGATGCTGCGTGTGTATCTGGGCAACAGTGGAGTGGATGATGCCACAGGCGACCGCTGCATCAGCTGAAGGAGGAACGTACTCACTGATAATGATGGCGGACGTGAATTTCCAGGGTAAATAATAGGGTCGCATCCCCACAGTCAGCAATTCAATGTCCAGGGTACAGAGACGTTCCTTCACGTGAACATGTCCAGAATCACACCACCTCTCACTCACATACAGTGCAATCCGTCCTCCTTTCTTCTTTCCGCTGCTTATCACGTCCCTGTCTGCCCGAACAGTGCTGAAGCCGAGAACCGCCACACAGTGATCTGGGATGTGTGAGTGAAGCCATGTCTCTGTGAAACACAACACACTACACTCACAATATTCCCTCTGAGTCTTTATCAGCACGGTGAGCTCATCCGTCTTATTCCCTAGAGACCTCACGTTCCCCATGACGATCGCTGGTACAGCCAGTCTATATCTCCTCCTCTTCGTCCTCCGTTTCACTCCTGCTCTGCAGCCCAACGTCTCCTCCGCGGCTCCTTTGGGACCTCAGGCCTGGATCTGGGCAGCAGTGCAGGTTCACACAGTTGTGCAGGTTTACACAGCGCAGTCAGCTGGTCGTGTATGTAAACAATGCGCTAAATGATGCGCTCCTGACCTTCTGTTGCTCGGGCTAGAAGAAACATCATAATAAGTGCCGCAAATGTTCAAAAAAGGAAAGTGTCCATCCTCTCACGGTCACCGAAGAAGAGTTGCCATAACTCACAGCGAAAATCAAAACAGAAATACAAAAAAAATATGAAAAACTTGGAAACCCACAGGAGCTGCTGCAACAGGCTGCCACCATACAACATTCTTAGCTTCTTAAAACACAAAATGTGGAACTCTGGACTGAAAATTAACATATGTATTACATTATCTGTCAAGTATTACATCATCAGTTTTGAAAAAAAAAAGACCAACCTGAAAATGTATTAAATTCCTAATAATGTAATAAGGTATTACATTATCAGTAAAAATGTTATTACAATATCAGTCAGGATATTTTATTACATATTTGGTGAAGTTTTTACATTATTGGGTTTTATTACATTTTCGATCAATTTAAATGAAAATATTATTACATTTGCAGGCGTTATTACGTTTTCAGGAAATTATTACATTATCGGGTGCTACAGGGAGACTTGTAAGGTAAGTGAGTGAAGAGTAATGCCAAGAAATTCCAGGGACGTGCTGGGTCCTGAGGTCTTTCCGTTGGAAAGAGGGACACCAAGTTGGTGGAAGGTTGACTTGAGGGTGGAGGGGCCCTGTGCTGGGGGGAAGGATGATGGGCTGACTGTTAGGAAATCGTCCAGGAGGTGGACGACGTAAGGCAGGTTGTGGTTATTCAGCAGTATCCAGCAGAGGGCTTCGGAGAGTGTGTCGAATATTTTTGGGCTGCTCCTGCACCCGACAGTTCTGGATGGATTGGCAAGACTTTGAAGGCACTGGTGGTGTCCGCCTTTGCTAGCCAGGTGCCTTGGCTGACTAGACGGATGAGTTTTATAGCGTGGGTGATGGTGGTGTAGTTCATGGAGCTATCTGGGCTGGGGATGAGGCTGTTGATTCTTGGGGTGGTGGTGCTGTGTGGTGACAAGAGGTCAAACCGTGGATGAGGTAGTGGACGAAGGAACGGTCGGGGTGGTGAGTCAAGGTGGTCTTCAGGGTGGTGATGTTGATGGGTGTCTTAAGGTGGTGGCTTAGTCAAGGAGCGTGTTTACTAACAACCCTGCCCACATTTAATACCACTTTTCAAGCATGTATCCTGTGTAAAAGGATACTGTTTGTGGTGGAAACAGAAAACAGATTGCGGGTTGAGATACAAATATTACAGGGACTTAATTTACTTTTTTTTTTTTTTCTAAAAACGGTCCTTGAACTTTGAAGATATTGATCATACATGTGTTTTATAAATGAGGTTCTGGTTTATGTGCTGGCTCAAAGGGTGCAGTGTTGAATGGAAACATGGCAATGATGTTGGATTTGGCTGTTCACATGAGAAGTGACAGAAATAGTTAAATGGTAATTGGCTTAAATAGTGCCTTTAACCAACAGTGTTATTTGCTTCTCATTCACTCACACACTTACACAGCAGCCACCTGTCATGACCATTAAGAACTATTGCGTTTCAGTTCATCTTCAACACAGGAGTGGAAAGAAAAAGGGAGGAGGCAGAGGAAGGAAAAAAACAAGTCACGGTAACCAGCATAAGCCCAGTAAGAGCAGGAAACATGATGATGGCTACTAGGGGTGGAACGGTTCATCAAAAGAATCTGTCCCGTTCGGTATGCTTGTCATGGTTCGGGGCACATGTGTACTGTTCGGTTCATAGGCACGCGCAACTTCTTTTTCTCATTTACTAAAGAGGCGAAGCGTGTACACTCCAGAGCAGCAGGTGGCGGTACTGAGCTGGATGCCACCTGCCAGTAAACAAGAAGAAGAGCTACGAGTCGGCTGTGTTTCCGGCATCCGGCATATCTGACATTTCAGACGACCTCCAAGAACAACTAGCAGAACATCTAACAGACAAACGTTTTGCCTTACAAATGGACGAGGCCACTGACAGCAAAAGACTGTTTGCTTATTGCTTATGTCCGTTTTGACATGTCAGGGTCACTGTGTGAAGACCTGCTCTTTTGTAAATATGTACAAACAAGAGCAGCAGCTGATGAGCTCTTCAAGCTGCTGGATGGTTACCCACATGAGCACGGACTGAAGTGGGAGAACTGTGTTGGTGTTTGCAGTGATGGTGCGCAGACCATGGCAGGGACAAGGAATGGGCTGCAAGCCCTCATCAGGAGGGCCGCGCCAAATGCGAAGTGGACCCACTGTATCATACACAGGGAAGCACTTTGCATTACGGCAGCTCAGCCCCGAACTGAATGAGATTTTAACCATGTCATCAGTGTTGTCAACTTCATTAAAACAAGACCACTGAAAGCACAATTTTTCTCTGCTCTCTGTGAGGACATGGGTGCAGACCATAAAGCTGTGCTATTTCACAGTGAAGCACGGTGGCTGTCGCAAGGCAAAGTTTTGTCACGAGTGTATGAGCTCAGAGATGAAATCTGGATGTTTTTGGAGCAGGAGGGCATGTATGATCGTGAAAAGAAGTTCGGTGATGAACAATTTCTACTGAAACTGACCTACCTCTGTGATTTATTTGGAAATCTAAATGGACTAAATCTACAGCTTCAAGGCAGAGACAAGCACCTCCCTGACCTCACAGACAAAATCAGTGCCTTCATTCGAAAGCTGGAGATGTGGGGCAAGCGACTTGACCAGGGAAACACTAGTCCATTTGAGAACATGAGTGAGTTTGCTAGACTTAATGATTGTGATATCACCACAGTGATTCCATGTCTGAAGCAGCAGATCTCATCTCTAAATGGATTCTTCAAAAATCCAAATCAAGATCCCAGCTTAATATTGAGCAAGAGTGGGAGTAGCAATATCAAATTTGAAGCCCAGATTTGAAAAGATGTGCAGTGAAAAAAGAGTTCACAGCAGCCTCTAAATACACAAGCAGACTCATCTCCTGCCAAATATTTGTACAATGTCTATTTACTGTGCATCTGGCAGAGTGATGGCAAGTTGTATTTAAGTTGAATGTGTCATATATAACAGAGGAATGTTGTGAAATAAGTTTGAAAGAATTTTGAAGGTTGATTGTGTTTTATAAAAAATGTTCAAACTGATGTAGCTGACAGTTTCAAATGTTTCAGGGTTCAGTGCTTTTTTGTTGTCCTCTGGATAGACAATATGTTCAGGGAAAGTAAATGCAAATGTTATGCACTTTTCATCCCTTCTGATAAGCTAAAATATAAGCAATATTGTTGCAAATTTTGCACAAATTTTTTTTTAAAAGTCATATACCTTTTTGAAAAAGAATAAGCTGGTGAAGCTGACAGGTGACATGGCATGGGGGTGGCATGACAGAAAACAATTGAGAACCACTGATTTAAGGGTACTGTTTGCAGTACCGCACAGCTGATCAGGTTGTTTGCGACAGTAACTAGGGGTGCCATAATGTTCATAAGATACAAAACAAAAATTATTTTAGTGGAAATGCACCATTACGGTCAACTGTACTAAAAAGAAGATGCACAAAAACATCAACATATGCAATTGCTCAGAGTCTTCTCTGGAATCCACTGCAGGAGATTTTTTTCTAATTTCTGTTTTCTTCCTCCTTTACCAAAGTATCTCCTGCCTGCCGAATTTCAATCTGGTGGTTTTCAAATATCTCACCACCTGCTACACACAGTGGCAGACAGTGGCCCTCATTTATCAATCTTGCGTTAAAACGGGTGTAGGTCTGAGCGTATAATTGGTTGACGACAGGACACACATGCGATTTATGAAACATTCGTATCTGACCAATTTCAGCGTACAAATGAGTGGGCCTTGATAAATGCAGCGGCTGAATTCAATCGTCATCAACATGTTACATGCTTAAATATTCCTAGTTCGGAGGCCTCGCCCACTGAAGTCAAACACGGAGAGACGAAATACAAGTAAGAAAAGAAACTTTTCCGACACGGAGATCGGCATCCTGACATCCGAGGTGGAGCAAAACAAAGATGTGCTTTTTGCCAGTCTGAAGAGTGGAATAAAAGGGGCTCATAAAAACGCTGTGTGAAAGAAGATAACGGAGGCAGTCAACAGCGTTGCCGTAGAGGACCAGACTCCAGCTGAGGTTTGAATACAGTTCTCAATAACTTCACCTATGCCTAACGACTTAAATGAATCTTTTCATCCGCAGCTTAAAATCTTGTGCCTGCTAATTGAACAAGACAATTCTTTACATTTAGGTCAAGAAAAAATGGTTGGATTTAAAGCTGGCCACCAAAAAACGTGTTGCTGCACTTAAGCGCAGCATCACGCAGACTGGAGGAGGCCAACCAGACTCCAGCCTGATCCTGATGGGGACAGAGGAAAAATTTGCCTAGTTGATTGGGTTCGAGTCGATCTCTGGCATAAGTGGTGGAGGTGACACAGATGCACTCGTGTCAGACCCAGAGCAGAATGGTAAGTAACAACCCCCTTTTGCTTGCATTGAAAAAGCTATCAAACTCTGACTGTACACAATTTCTTACAAATAATTAGACTTACACATGTTACATGTGTGACTTTTATTGTATTTTTAAATATTTCAGAGCCAGGCACCAGAGCGCCTCCCCAGAGAGGTCTCACTGCTGCCGAGAGTGAGCGCATGCCCTCTGCCCCCCGTCCTGCACCCAGACCAAACCTCATCACAGCAGAAGTCCTGGAAAGACAAGTGGAGGTTATTGGCCTCAGTTATCGGCACACTTGAGGCAATAAATGACACACTAAAATAAATAAATAAAACTCTAAAAAAGCTGTAAAAAATTGTTTAAATGACTAAATGTTGTCCATTGTCTGTGTTTAGTATGCCTTTAGCCAATTTCACCAACAATACTTCTCATTACTGATTAAATACTGCAGAGCATTTGCAAGAGTTTAATGTATACTTTACGTTTTAAAAGCGGCAAATGAGGTCCTGTGTCCTCTGTATAGCCCCCAGTGGAGGCTGTGCTGGCCACGGTTCCATGTGCAGAGGATAACCCTTGTCACCTAGAAGAACCATACCAAAATGTTAATCATCTGATACCTTGTTTAGTTTAATGCAATTTATCGAGGGTAGCCACTTACCGAGGAGATGACTTTGGCTCTGCAGTGACAGTGTTCAGCCTTAAGAAAGTTCTCTGAATCGATTCAGGCAAGCAGCAGCCCCCGACCACCCACTGTCCCTCGCCAGACGCCTCTAGGTCCCCACCTCCAACAGCTGGAAGCACCTCGCCCGCGACCTCACTCAAGGGTTGGAGGGTGATGCGCTGCGGAAAGACTGTAGGAGCTGCAGAGGCAGGTAGCCGATGTCTGACACGCCACTTTTTCAGAGACTGTAAACTCCCAGCGCAGCCAGTCTCACTCTGGTCGTGCCTTCGTGCCAAATATCCAAAACACACGATGTGCGTGGATCTAAAGTGTCCGGTAGTTCCGTTGCAGTGCAGGAAAGGTTCTTCATGCTGGAAGGTAGTGACAGCTGTGATGTGGTGGTTGCATGAGTGGTTGGGGTCAGGCCAGGGTGGCCAATAAGGTGGCCAGGATTCAGCCTGAGGTGGCCACAGCCATCCCTCTGCCATTGGATATACCCAAAAAAATAAGCCCTCAAGCTTGCTAAGATGAATGGAAAACAAACGTCTTTGATGAGCTGCTGCAAAGGAAAAGGGAGAAGGCCCAATGATGAGACAGAGGAGGAGCCTACAACTGCTGAGAAAAAAGAAGCTATATGTAGGTAGAAATTTTGCACACAGCATTTGTGGACCCTCCTGACAAAAAGAATTTTGATATTCCAAATACGCAAGTTATTAAATAACAACTTCCTGCAGATTTTGCTCAAAACAGGAAATGTTGCATATCTCATACATGAATCTCAGGTTGCTACTTCCCCATGAGCCCCTAAGGCTCTGTGCTAAATTTTGGCCGGAGACCACAAGGTGGCGCTCTTTAAATTGAAGTATTTTATATCTCGACATTGGTTGGTTGGATTAACACCAAACTTGGTACAGTTGTGGCCAGTGCCCTTCTGATGATAGCTGACGAATGTTATTACCAAGGTACTCTAGTGCCCCCTGGAATATTAAAAATCCAAGCCTTGCCTCTTACATGCAAATACATCAACAACATTCGCTATGCAAATGTATCAGACGCACAAAAAAGATCAGGGGTACCAAATTGTCACTCCAGCAGGAAGTCGGCCATTTTGATTTGACATTCCCATTTCACCCTGTTTTATCCATTTCCATGTCCATATCTGGACCAAACTTCACATGTTTGATAAGAGTCCAGCCCTGAACACATAGGCCAATATACAGTCACAATCAAAGCACCACATGTTGGACACAGGGAATGACATTTAACCCCTTTCTCCACTGTCCCAAACACAGGCAGTTAAGAGATGCATACACAATAATCAGGCAATGGGGCCAGGTGCGCGGCACGCCCCAGCAGCAGCGTGCCCCAAGCGTGTGGACTACGAGGGCCCGTTCATCACTGCTTGCAGCTTTAATTTCAATTGGTATTGAAAAGGTTGTTCTGGGGAACTCCCTTAGGAAACATACAGAGGCCTTCTGGATTTACAGTCTCAGAAGTTTCATTCAAAGTGACTGTACTGATAATTTAATAAGTTAGTTTCTCTTCTTTTTTTATCTTAATGATTGGTGGTTTATAACTGAATATACATCATAATGTATTATTATCCGCCTACGTTTTAAATCATATCATCATTTGTGTGAGTTTTCTTGTGTGTTTAATGTTTTTGCTGTTTTTTTTCTTTGTGTATTTGCTGGGCACTTAAATTTTGAGGTTTGGGTGCTGGGACTGGCAATCTGGGATCCTTTGGAGGCTGGCCATCAGTGTCTGTGTTTTTTTCTTTTTTGTTTGTTTTTCTTTACATATTCTGTTCATTACCTTGTTGAAGACTGAAACATGTTAGTAAAATAAAGGCGCTTTTACTTAAAGGGACAGTGTGTAACGATTTAAGTAATTTATTAACTCAATTCAGCGTCTTCGTTGAGAATTACCTACCTGAATATACATAGCACAGGCAAGCTCTATGGAGGCCGCCATGTCTGTCCGGTTTTAAAAAAACTATGGACTGCCGAAAGGGACACAAAGCACTACATGGTACTACGTAGTAAGGCTAAACACATTTTCACTCAGAGCCAGCTTGACTGCGGAACTGAGAGGGAGCCCAGCAAAAGCACTCGTCACTGCCTTGATAACTAACTACATCTTTACCTCATTACTTGAATCAGAAGAAATACTCGACACTGTTGGGAAAGAGTCCATATTTTGAAAATGAGTCTCTTGTCCGTCCGGGCCACCGTCCGGGCCACACTGTCCCTTTAAGGTAAGGTCACCAAGACGCTGATTTGTGCCTTTTTCTCTTTTCTTTTCTGCTACATAAATCTTAATATAAACAAATTGGCTTCAAACCCATTTAATTAAAGATGTGAAGAATGGAAAAGCTGGAAACACAAAATATTAGAGGTGACTTTGATTTATTTTCAGCTGAAATTAACTTCAATTAATTGACTTTAACAGACTTAATGGACTTCCGTGGCTAGCTTAAAAAATACAGACCTATGTTGTCAGAAACACAGAACCTGAATGACTTAAATGGAAATACAATAATGCTTTGTTCTTAAAAGAAGCAATTCAAAGGGAACCTTACAGCAGAATGCTTGGCTGCACGTGTCATTGAAGGAAAACCAACATTAAACCACAGTTTCAGTTTCATGCATGTGATAAAGGGCAACTTGTAATTAATTCCATGACATATATGGAGTAATATACTGTCTGTATTCATAAAATCAGTTGATACCAATTGATGTCTCAACAATTCCATCCTGAATTAAGAAACATAAAATGCCTGAGAGGGAAAAAGCTTTTTTGTTCTGTTTGATTTTTCTCCTATGTTGTATGACAATTCTAAAAATAAAAAAATAAAAAAGTGGGGCTAATAACGACCAATTAATAAACTGATAACAATTAAATCACGTGACTGTTCTTTCAATTGACATTCTCGCACCATATTTTTCATATGGCCCACAGTCTGATCCTATTCACATGAGAACAACATACACATCAGGAACTAAAAGGCAATGGACAGATGCAAGGATATCCCTAGTTATAGGCAAGTCTGTCTCGGTACTCATGATAATACTGGGATTCTGTGCTGAAACTGTGAGTATTTTGTAATTGCTAAACCTGATTACGGGGTATAATTTGATCACATCATCCATTGCAGGAATGATACATAGTGAGTGATGGCATCTGTGGTGTGATGAGGTTGGGCCAACCTTGAACAATGAAGCAAGGTGGTTCCTTGACAAAAGAGAGTAACACTGTTAGTAACAGTCTGATAATTATCATTCAAATGTGTGTTGTTAGTCTCAGGTTTTTCTTACAAATGTATAGCTTTGTAATCTCAGAGGATATTCAAGTGTTTTTTTATGTAGATTTGTGAGTTTTTTCACCATCCTGTTATAGGGACATTCACATCAAAGGACAAATTGTACCACAGAATCAGGATTATAGGTTCATGTATAACAGTGGGTACATACATTTTTTTTTAAAAAAAATAATAAATTTAGAAAACATTTATAACTGTTTGGCTAATAGCAAAATGTTAAAGATTTGGGGCAATACTGTGTCAAATGAATGCTGTGCGTTTTAAATGAAGCTATGCTTTCAGCCAAACCTTTTTTTCTGATGTTACAGAAAAAAATAACCGTAGCTAATCTGAATCAGGACAGCGAGTTTACTGGCTGAGTCCTGACACAAGAGCTCAGAGGATGGTCCCAAGCCTTTGATGCTGCAATTGTTAGTAACCCTGACTCACACATGTATGCACAAAGGGAGATGGTTACATATGATACACACATATGTAAATTATATCACCAGCTTCTGTATATTATGCTTTAGTGTATTTGTGTATGCATTCACACAAGTTTACAAATGTTTGTGCCCCCCCCCCACCCCCCACCCCCGCTAACAATTCTAAGGACAGGATTACAGTGAGGCTTATCTTAACACACATGCATTCTGGGGATATATTGGTTGGTAGCTGTTGATTGATTGAGAACAGCAAACAGCAAACAAGGAGTTAATTCATTGCTGCCTTGTGTGGACCCCCTGTGCCTCAATTCAGGCTTCCTGTCAGTGATTGGCAGACGATTATCCAGGCTGCTGCATAGATGTGAAAGGCAAGCTGTGTTTGGGCTTGCCTTCTTGATTGGCTCTGGCTTGATGGTGCAGTAATTTTTGCAGCCACAGCAGACGATCAGCCAGACAAATGTTTTTTTTTTTTTTTTATGCAGCCTATTTCTGTTTGCAGCTGCTTTATGTGTAATGATTCAGAATACAGCTTTGAACAGATTTGTTCTGTCATACAAGGACAACAAAAAATAATCACCAAAATGACTTTCACAATCAATGATCATAGGGATTGTCATGTTTTTGTTAATCTTTCAAGAAGCACAGAACACATAAAACTGAAAACAATATTTATGTTTGTACAAAAGGCCATAACACATTGCTTTTTTTAAAAAGAAATACCTAAGGCCTAAAAGTTACAATATTAGTCTGTCAGTGGCAAAACAAGTGCACTTAGTGGATGCACTGTGACCTGACCAAAGTATTGCATTGTAGTTGCTAAATATTTCTACTAGACTGTTTTCACTTGTACCTATCAGTTATAATATCATGTAACATGTAATGTGTAAAAATAGGACCCAGGTTAATAAAATATACGAAATGCCCTTCATCATAACAGTGAATGTATTTACTAGAAAATATAATGAAAGATTTATTTTGAGCTATGTTTTTATTCCGACTATGATGAAGAATCCATCATTTCTCTATTTCTTATCACAAGCAGCAGTTCAGAGCTGGTACAGCTACAGTCCTTGAAGTATGCTGATGGCTTAAGAAGCCATTTGAGGAATAGTCCAAATTCTGGCACACAGAGAATTCTGGTCTTTAAGTTTTGTTTATACAGCTGTAGTGTCCAAAAAGGATACTTCATGGGTGTTTTGCTGCAGTTGTTTTACTCCTCTCTCACAATGGCAACACCACATGAGAGCAGTGGTGAGCTGGAAACAAATGACACAAAGGAAGAAGATCATTCACGCTGGCTGCCTCACTGACAAGGTGTCTTTTGAAGCCTTATTTAGCAGATGAATGTCTGTTTATCTCCATAGTTTGATGGCCAAACCTCAGCAGCCTCATTCAAACTGCCTTTTCAAGGTGGGAATGCGCCGATATTCGGCCTTTCCATCTGTGTGAAAGTTGCAGAAGTGGAATGAGGGGACCGTTTGGTTCCTCTGATCCACCAATAGAGGAACAACAACATCTGTGTGAATGGAAAAGTCTGAGGTGCAGCTCAGGGGTGTGTCGATTTGATGGTGTTCACAGTTTGATAACTAAACTAGATCCTTTACTTATCAAATAAACGGGCATTTTCCCATATGTCAAGCCACAATACAGTGTTACAGGAACAAACAGCAGTAATGTGGTAGCAGGTTGTGTCTGTGAGAACTTCTATGAAGAAAAAAATACAGAATTTAATCTGAGAGAAGTATCTGTCCTCCTGTCTGTCCAACCAACTCTTCGTCACATTTCCACCCCATAAACAGCATCTGAGCTAGGAGGCTCCTGCAGTTGAATGGTGGTGATTATGTGATTATGCGATTTAGAGCAAAAAAATCCATTATTGTTTTGTTAATTAAATAGGAAAATAATTTTGTCACTTTCCACAATCTCAATCACAACACATTATAACTGTATCCATTTGATTATTAACAGTCGGTCAATACATGTTAAGATTACAAGGTGGACATCGGGCAAATATGTTGAAAAAAAGTACACAGATGTCAGTGTTATGATATGTACCATAACCCCTCTTTTGGTTCCACCACACCATCATGCTGAATGGCTTCATGCTGGTGCTGTGTACATTTACATTTTAGGGCATTTAGCAGATGATTTTGTCCAAAGTGACTTACAGTAATTCATGTATTCTTACACTGATGGCTGTGGCAGCCATGCAAGGTGCCGACCAGCACATTAGGAGATTATTACAATATTGAGAAAATGGCAATCTGTCCCCCCCAATATATAGTAGAAAGCATGTTAAATGTGCACTCTTTTATAAACCCTGTCAACAAATCTGTCTCGTTATTTTCTTATTTATTTTCAATTTATTTCCGTTTTTAAGGAAAACAAAAGTGTGTGAACCCACCCTTCCCAATTGTAAACTTGGTTGCGCCCATGCTAAAGTATTAAACCGTTTGCCCGCCCACGTGGTGTGCAAACATACTGAAATGGAGCACACCTCAGTAGGCTGAGTAGCTCCCCCATACGTGAAAACCCATTGGTCAAGTTAGAGTGATTGACAGCCATCAAGCCAATCACAGCCATTTGACTAAACCCTGGCCACCCGGGAAAGTAAACAATTATATGCCAACACGGAGCTGCCTTCACTCGCTGCAGCAGACAGCAAACAGACACTGCATGAAAAGTGAGATTTTCGTCCCCGTAAACCTCCCTAATTTTCGCCAGTTAACGACAATTTATAGCCTGTGAACATCACGTTCGTCTGTGCCACATATTGACGGAAACGAACCATGACATATGTGGAGCTCCCGGAGGTGCGAATTGCTCAAATTTGCATGTGAATAGCACCTAAACGACGCCCAGCCAGAGAGCGTATGGCCTGGCTTTCACTTAGTATTGGATCCAACCACTACTTTTAAAGAGCAAAATAAGTCATCAATGATTGGTTGGCGGATCTGTCACTATTGGTTACCCAGGGTCATTATCAATTTAACATCATATATATATAGATAGATACATACACACATAGATGATCTTTCTATATATATACACATAATTCAAATGGTCAATGTTGACCTCAAAAGTAAATGTGCAAATTTTCATATATGATGTCATAGAATTGTAGGAAATGTACTTAAAAAAATAAATAATCAGGGGAATGGCTCTCATTTGGACACCCCCCCCAATATCTACACCATGGTTACATAGACATATATACATAGACGCTGCATTGACAGCTGCCACCCGCTAGAGCGGTGTGCCTACAGGGCGGCCATCTTGGAACAGGCCCACTCGCTCCTACAGTGCATTACATCTATGTATATGTGTGTGTGTGTGTGTGTGTGTGTGTGTATATATATATATATATATATATATATATATATATATATATATATATATATATATATATATATATATATATATACATATATTTTTTACTGGTATTGTTGTTATTGCTATTATTATCATTATTATTATTATTATTATTATTATTGCTAAATTATATTATTATTGTTTTGCTATTGCTATCATTATTATGTTAATATTATATTCTTATAATTATAATTATTCTTTTGGAAAATCTTATTTGTGTTATAAATCATAACATACAGACGCGGTAAACAAACACTGCGCTCACAAGGGAGGCCCTGGCAAGGTTAGGTGAAGGGAAAGAAAAGGGAACCACTATGTGGTCCCCATGGTGCACTCTCCACCCCAAGGATGGCTAGCCCCCCATCCCCATCCTCCACTACTTGGGTTTTATCGTTGCGGTGTATTTATATAATAACGTATTTTAGTTTTCTAGTTGAATGTTTATTTATCATGAAATTAAATTTATATCAAGTATAATTGTTTGTATTTTTAGTTGTTTTTAACACCGCTTCTTTTTTTGTATTTTTTATATTTTTCTATTTTTTTGTATTTTTTTGTTTTTTCCTGGTTTTGTTTTATTTTTATTTTTCTGGCCTCCTTCTGCGACCAAGATGTGGCTGTGTGTCTGCTATGAGGAGTGAAATAGGTGACACCGAGAGTCACCTGCATGATCCGATTGGCATAGTGGATTGATTGCAGCGCTGGTATTTTTTTTCCCTTGGTGAATGTGAGTTCAAGTTCCTAATTTTTTGTTTCTTTGTTTCTTTGTTTAAAAGGGTTCCATAGTTCCTCTATGTGATGCATGTTTACACAGACAGGAAGAAGACACGAGTACGTGTTTTTAAAAAAGGTTTATTAGAGATACACATTCACAGGAAGAGCAACTCTCACCTTTCCGGTTTACAACGTCCTCCGTAACAACAAGCACCTTTGAAGATCTGACTTATTTCACTCACCTTGTTGGGAGTGAGTGAAAGACAAATCCAAAGTATTTTGAACACTATTTCTATATTAAATGCACTGGCCTTAACAAAGGCACTGGCAAGTGAAATAAGTCAGCGACTGACATGTTTAATCAAACAGCAGCCCGAACACGTATCAGGTATGTTTTCAACATCTGTTGTAGCTACGGTGACCACAGACACATTCGGCTCATGGTCGCCAGTTAACATGGACCCATGTTAAATCCGAAACACCAGCATCTTTTCATTTACAAATCTTCTGTCAGAAGCTCGTCTGCTGATAACATGAAGTAGAATTTGTATTTGGGTAGTAAGCATTTTAAAAATATCCAAGCACCCTGTATCATAGCTACATGTGCAACGTTTTTAACAAATCAATATGTTTGATGATCGGTCCAAAATTCAGCGAATAATTCAACTTTGAGATTGAGGAGTAACTCTTTCCTTCGTAGGTTGATGCACCGCTGCCTCGCTAGCCCTGTTCCATGATGGCGGTGCTTCAGACAAACCCCTCCACAGTCGATGTGGTGTCTATGTATACATGTCTTTGATGGTTACACCCTTGTTAGGAGCAGTTTGGGGATCAGTATCTTGCCCAAGGACACCTCGACGTACAGACCAGGGGAACTGAACCAGTGACCTTTTGATGACAAGATGCTGGCTTTACCCCTGAGCCACAGCCACCCACAGCTACTACGATCGCTAATGTTAGCTGTATGACTTAACGAGCAAGCAGTAACCGCCTACAAGCACCTAAACTCCATAAACAACCTCTGAACTGACCACTAAACAAAGGTGAGCCTTTGTTGCTGCAATAATGCGGAAAGGGCTAGCTGCACTGAGGGAACCTTACCCCAACTTCAGTAACCTTAGCATACCCCATATTTATCTAAGCAACCAACACATTTTCTATTCATTGTCATTCTCATCTCATTTACCAGATCTAACCAGAAACACCTGCTGCCTATTTTACACGCTGACAGCAGCCAAGCTCCAGTTTTAAATTAGAATAGACATCACTGCAGCTTTTATTGACTGTGTACCTGATTCAAGTGTCATATGAGTTATTCTGTATTACAAGACCATTGTAGAATTGTTTCAATTACATTTCATGTTTAGGCTATACAAATTTCCATCTGCAAGTCTTTTCTTGCTGCAGGAAGATGGTGGCTGAGGTCACATCTGATTTCTTTATATGCCGTCCATCGATATCAACAGAGAGCGTGAAATGCAGAGCAATAAAACAGAGAATTAGAACTCTGCCCATACATGAAAGATAAAGAGCTAGAGCGTTAGCAAGTTGCATTTCAACATTGAACTTTGGGTAATGATCCAGCAGAGCCCAGCTTGTTTCCCTGCTTCCTACTCCTCTTCTTCTCTTTCTTCCTCCCCCGCCTGCCACTTGCACACAGCATTCCTACTGTAAAACATTTGCCATGCTCCCTTGAACCGGCAGCACTATTTCCCTGACAAAGCCCCTTACCTCCCACCCCTGGCAACCCCCTCTACCCTTACCCCACTGACCCATTTCTTATGTTGATCAGACAGTGTGTGAAGTGATGCAAACTGCTGTGCTGTGCTCCTGCTGCAGAGTCTCCCCCTCAGGCACAGAGAGCAGCACAGGGCATTACACATTCACAAACTAAGTGGGAAGATCCATTCGCTCAGTCTGTGTAAATGAGCTCTCTGACACACACACACACACGCACACACACACACATACACACACTGAGTGTCTTTGGATGCATGATATTAAGTGTGATGTCTATGGGACCATGTATTGAAGTGCACTAGTGCCAAAACTACTGCATGAGACCAGAACAAAATGTAAACACAAATCAACATTTAAGCCCAGGTCTGTAAGAGCAGAATGAGGTTAGAGTGACATGTGTAATCGATTCTTTGAGGGCGCTTGTGACCTGATTAATGTAAGCAGCAGGACTTCCATTGCTCTTAGTTTGGGCAGTTTAGTGCAAACTCCAGCTGAGAGCAGAATAACCATCATTGGATCTGCCTTGAATGAAATGTCATCCTGTTAAACCCTGCTTTTAATGTAATGTCATGGGTGTTTCCTTTCAGTATATGCACATAGTCACTTTCAGACTACAGAAATTCTGTAACTCTTTGAAATCATCAATATGACATCCACACCCATTTGATTCCATGATTGGCAAGGTGCGTGGACATGAGTTTTCTTCTCACAACTTCTCTCGCATTTACAGTCTTTACACACCTATGTCTGTCACATTTCCCATGAGAAAACAGTGCCACACTTCCAGGAGAGACTGTTAGAAAACGTGTGCTGATCTCCTATATTCAAATTAGAGGCCATTTTCTAGTGGGATCACACCAGTCACAATGTCCATCAACATGTAGATGTTGCAACCCATGACTACTACATGGGGATTACAAAATGTGCCTAAAAGTGTCTAATAACAACAATAATAATAACAGTAATAATAACTAGAAATTAACTAGAAAAGGCAAGTCCTGAAGAACATTTGGTTGTACATTCTGCCTGTTGAGAGTCCGATGCCAAATGTGCATTGCTGGCAGTGAAAACTTTGACTGCCCAGCATATTTTTTAAAATGTGAAATATTTTGTTGAAAAGCAAAGCACAAACCTAACTGGTGAGTTTGATTCATTTGAAGTCTTGTCTGAAGAGAATGAGAGCTTAATCATAGTTGGGTGAGAATGAAGGATTAAAAATAAAATATAAGCAATGAGCCAAATTCACACTACTTAACACAATGGACTTTTAATAGCACAGAGAGCACTTTCTTTTAATGTCTTGTTCATTTTATCGCGATTATATGTGTTTTGGAATGGTTTCTACAGATAAAAATATACAAGTATTATTGTTAATGACATGTTGATCTTTACTTACTTTTCAAATGTTGTAAAAGAAATGTATGTGATGACTGTGAAGATCATTTGGAAAAGTGTAAAAATTAATGATTATTGTGTCAATAAATTTTTTCGTAAGGAAAAAAAAGTCTGTTCTTATCAGTTTAACATCTGGTATGTCCTCTACACAGGGACGACGTATTAAATGGATTTTTAGCCTCGGAAGCTGAAGCAGGGGCTTGCTCCGTTCACGCCATGCATCGACCCGGTATTGCAGTGCCGCTGGGAATGGTGCACCCCTCTCCTGCCTTGTGGAAAATCAAGCGCTGTTGCAGGCCAAAGGCCTTGAGTCCGCTCCGACAAGCAGGCTTTCCTCCCTCCGAAAACCGCTCGCGTAAGGGTCCCGGGGTAATGTGGGGATGGGCGTGGCCACGGATTACGGCGTGCGACAAGCCAAGACGAGGCTCACCATGCGAACAGTGCCCGGGACCACGGCGGTCTAGCCTGCTGTTGAGGAGAGGAGCTGCACTTACTCGGGTTTCTCTTCATCCCGTACTAAAGACTTCCATGGAGAGGAACACCCACTAGTTGATGATATTTTTGGCAGGCTTTGCTGTTTGGCTGAGCGTGTGTAAATCAACAAAGCCCTCCTTAAGTGCACTTGGGGCGGAGCTGCCAAGCAGAAGCCGCTCCCCTGCTCAATGTCTCTGGTTGCATTCACACTGGGTGGAGGCATCGCACCAGCGGCCACTGACAGGGCGTCATTTTGTTTTATATTTCCCAGAGATGGGGTAATCGCTGGAAAACGGAAACAAAAAGGGCAACATTTTCATGGACCAGTCCAACTGTCCAATTTGCACCAGACTTTACACATTTGCAGCAACTTTTGGTGCCCAATGAGGATGAGAAAATTGCCAAGGGCACCCAATTCTGCCGTGACCAACATCCTCATAGGCACCATCAGCCAGGGGGCTGAGCCTGGGAATGGCCACCCTGTGTCAGACTGTTCCAACTCATACTTACCTGGCAGGGGAGACACCATGGTGTGGTGGAAGGTGGTTCTCCCAGGGCGAGGCTCAGCCATTGCACTCCGATCATGCTGACCCCTGAGAATTCCCCAAATGTGGGAAACTTGACTGCATAATCTGTGTTAGTGGGGGACTGCATTCGCACTCTCCCCTGACGACAACATCAACGGAAAACACTCGAGTGCTGTCTGCAAGGGACATGCAGCGATTGATCAAGAAGGCGGTTCACCCAGGGCGCTTGGGAGGAGCCGCAAAGCAGAAGCCACTTCACTGCGCAATGTGAACGGCACACCACAACAGGGATGAAGAGTGCCAGGAGGTGGACTCTGGCAGCAGAGGACTGGGGCTCATCGCTTCTCGGCCTTTTGGCTAAGACAGTGATCGCTCCCTATTAGCGGGATAGCTAAACTGAAGAAATATATGAACAAACTGCATAATGAAAAGAGTAGAGGGATGCTCACAAGGAGTAGAGTAAAACACCTAGAAGAAAATGAAAAGTGTACCCAATATTTCTTTAATTAACTGGTCAAATCTAGGCACTGTATCGAAGGTGTGATAGATAGAGATGGAAAAGTGGAAAATGATCCCAAAGATGTACTCGATATTGTCAAGACCTTTTATAGCAACCTTTATGAAGACAAAGCCATATCTGAACACTCAGTGAATTTTTTTCTATCACACCTAACCACAAAACTAAATAATATAGACAAGGAATATTTTGAGAGAGACTTGACAACCAATGAGTTAACTAAAGCTATGCAGAGCATGCAGAGTAATAAATCTCCTGGTCCGGATGGTTTACCCAAAGAGTTTTACAACACATTCTGGGAACAACTCAAAGATCCTTTGCTGCAAGTGTTCAAAGAAAGTTTCTATAGAGGTGTACTGCCCCCATCTTTGAGAGCAGGCTCTATCTCCCTTCTTTTTAAAAAGGGGGACAGGAAGGATTTAAAGAACTGTAGACCTTACTCAGAGTTGATGTTAAAATACCATCAAAGGCCCTTTTTTTGGAATGCAACCAGTAGTTCACCAACTGATTGGCATAGACCAAACGTGTGGGGTCGTAGGCCGGACAATGTCCGACAGCCTAGCCCTAGTCAGAGATTCGTATTTGTTTGCCCAAGATCGCCAACTTCCACTCTGTATCCTGGGCTTGGATTTGGAGAAAGCTTTTGATAGAATTAGTCATCGATACTTTAAGACTGTCCTGTCCCACCTCAATTTTGGGGATAAGTTTAGAGGATGGGTAGAGCTGCTGTATACTGACATTACTAGTACAGTTTTGTTAAATGGAAAGTGCACAGCCCCGTTGCAAGTAAAATCAGGTGTGCGACAAGGCTGCCCACTCTCCCCTACCTTGTTCATCTTAGCAATCGAACCCCTTGCATGTGCTTTAAGACAGGCAAAAAACATTGCAGGCCTCCCAATGCCGGGGGCAGCAGGTAAGGAAGCAAAACTCAGTTTATACATGGATGACCTAACTCTTCTCCTTACAGACAATAAGTCAGTAAGAGATACATTGTTGCTTTGTGACAACTTTACCGCTGCATCAGGAACAAAAGTCAAAAAAGAGAAATGCGGAATACTTTACCACAATTGGAAGGAGCCAATTGAAAACCTAGGCCTCATACAGAAAAAAAGACACAATCAAAGTTCTAGGACTTAAAATAGGGAAAGACATGGAGACCACTAATTGGGAGTCAAAACTGGCAAAAATTAGAGAAAAGCTCATCCAATGGCAAGACAGGGACCTTTTAATGACTGGGAAAGTCCTGGTTATAAAAGCAGAAATCCTTGCCTCCCTGACTTATTTGGCAACAACCTTTCCTGTCCCACATACATTTATGATGACACTTAGAAAAATGTGTTTTCAGTTTATATGGAGAGGGCAACACGAGAAACTGAAACACGAGATAATGTACAGGCCATTAAAGAAGGGAGGGAAAGGTGTCCCAGACGTTGAAATTAAACTCAAGTCCATGTTTTGTGAGTAATGTAAACAACTCTACTCTTACAAACAATCACAAAGATCTGGCCTGGAAGATTGCCCACCAGTGTTTGCCCACAAGAGCCTTTCTAGAGAGGAGAAATTGTACCCGCAATGCTAAGTGCCCTAGGCTGTCATGTGGGGAAAATGAAACTGTAGAACACCTTTTTTGGTCATGCCCCACCACTAGAGGTGTATGGTCACTAGTGTCACCATGGCTACAAGCATTGTATAAAGTTCCTCTATGTCATGAGGATATAGCTTATGGATGTCTGAAAAGAAATCAAACAACCACAGTGGGAAAATGGTGGGTTGTCATCAACTGTGTTAAAGAAAGCTTATGGAAAGCAAGGAATATGTCTGTAATGAAAAGGTATTGTATCCCTAGAGAAATTGTTGTTAGAATGATTTTAAACAGCTTTAAGGACTACATGTTGACAGTCAACAGCAGACAAAAAAACAAAGCTAATGATGTGGAAAGTCCCCAAGACTCCACCCTCCGACTCTTTATAAAAAATATTTATTTTTCAGGGGAGAGGTGAATTTAGGGGGAAAAAAAATAAAAAAGAGAGAAGCGTTTTTTTTTTTTTAATGGAGATCTGGTTTTCGTATGTAGCACTTTAATTTTCTGTGCAGCTTTGTGTTGTTTTTTGTTTTCTCCTGTTTTTCTTTATTGTTATTTGTATGTGCAGTGTGAAAACAGTATTGTAACTGTTGAAGTGTACCCCCTGTAAATGAATTAATAAAAACGTCTAAAATTGATTGTTAGCGGGATTGTTTCCTTTCAGTGGAAATTGTCCTGTCTACATTGGGAGATATTGCTTTGTATTGTACATTGTTACTGTTTTCTTTCTTGCGTATTTGCACATTGTTTGTTTCCTTTTATAGACATCTGAGGCCAGTCAGGGTAAGTAAGCTTTTAGTACTTTGACTTTTTGTTCTCTTATTCTTGACTGGTTTCTCATATTTTTAGTGGTTTTTATCTTAATTTATTTAATTTATTGTATTTATTTCTTTGTATTGTTGAAGTGTGGTGTCTCCAGCCATGTCGGCTGCCCGTGCCGGCATGCGGAGGCACCACAGTGTCAGATTTCTATTCAAAGAAAAGGATGGAAAGCTCCTGGAGATGTCCAGACTGGACTTCTCCAGGAAGTTAATCCAAAAGGCCCTTGGCTTTTCCCCCAAGGAGCTGAATTGTTTTTTGACTCTGCCCTTCAACAAGGGCTTCGATATCAGTTTTGTTACTGCAGCTGTGTTGCATGAATTTTGGTAACGTTTTGAAAAGACCCAGTTTTTGGCATTCCGTGTGGAGAAACTGACTGACAGCTCCCTGAAAGTGGTTGCTGTAAGAATGTTCAACGAAATGGTGAATGTTGAAGATATCTGTATGTGGCTGGGTAGATAGTGCACTGTGAAGGGCCAGGCGACCAAGGTGAGAGATGAAGACGGCATCTGGAACTGTGCCTGGAGGGTCCCCATCCAGCAATGGCAGGACCCTCAAGGGTACCAGGGCCTGAGGCATCTCCCATCCATGGTAGTCCTTGGTGAGAACAGGGGCTACATTCACTACCGGGGCATGCCCAAGCTCTGCCGCAAGTGTGGCGAGCATGGACACCTGGCAGAGGCTTGCCAAAACAGAGTTTGCGGTAAATGTAGAGAAATTGGGCATTCCTTTGAAGAATGTCCCAATGGCAGAAAGTGTAATCTATGTGGAGAGTCAAACCACCTCTTCAGAGATTGCCCAATGTCTTTTGCCAACAAATTGAAAGCCCAGAGAAAGCAAGAAAGTCAAATCGAAAAAGAAAATACCCCTCAGAAAAATGGCCAAAAAGTAACAGTCGAGGTGCTGATTGAAGAGGAGGGACTAGGAAATTCAAATCTCCCGCCAAAATCCGTGGTTGGTGGAGAGGAGCCCAGTGAGGTGGGACAAGGGGAGGGGACTGGCTCCAACCCAGCAGAGGGCGCTGCTGAGGGAGATGGGGAAAGCCAGGCAGCAGGTGGAGCTGGACAAGAAAGCACTGTGTCAGACCTAAGCACCACTGATTCCTCAGCTAGCCTGATCACAGTCGATGACGAACAAGCAGAAGCAGAGTCCAGCGACACCTCCCTCCCCAATGCCCAGCCCAACCTCAAGAGAACTGCATCTGAACTGTCCAGCTCTGAGGCTAATGCAGCCTCAGGGAAGAAGGGAAGGGCCGAGCTTGTCTCATACAGTTCCCCTGTGGAGCAGCTCGGAGCCATCCCTTCCAGTTCACCCAATCAGTGCTCATTGCTCGGTATAGCACTACAGTCAACTCCTTTGGAAAAGCGTGCAGACATTGCTTTCCGAAGAAAAGAATCTCAGGCCTCACCCCCCGATTGCATGGGGATAGTGAAGTGAGATCCTTTTACATTTCTAAAAGTCTGGTAGTTTTTAACACTAGCCTTTTAACTAAATTTTAATATGTCATACCCGTTGTTTTTACCAACCATACTCATGACCCTCAACATCTCCACCCTCAATGTGAGAAGTGTGAGGTCGGGAGTTAGAGCCCAGACTGTTTTATCCGCCCTAAGTTCTTTTAAGTCAGATGTGTTTTTATTGCAAGAATGTAGTCTGCCCTTTTTAAACTGTTATACAAAATGGGAAACAAATACAAATACAATATAAAAATCAACAAAAGCAGTTGTGCGTTTTTTCTGGTCAGCCAGTATGGATTTTATTTTTAATTGATAAACGTATTAAGGTATGGTGTAACATTGCTGATAGGCTACCTTTAATATTCTGTGTAGGTTTTACACAATTAGGATTTCTGTCTTTGGGCTCTGTCTTAACGATCTGAAACACAATTATCAAATGCAAAACGCAAGTAGCTTTTTGGACAGATCTCAGGCGCTGTTGCTATTATGCCGGCGGGATAAATGACCGTTGCGCCCAACGCAAATCTAAAATGGGTTGGTCTGAAGTAGCTACATTACTCACAGGTGTGGTTTGGGCTTAACGTGCAATAGACCAATCAGAGCGTCATCTCACACTCCCTTTAAAAGCAGGCGCGCTTGTTCCATGGCGGATTGCTATCATAATAGCAGATTTGCTAGGTGCACGCCAGGAGCGGTTCACAGACAAGGAAGACCTACGTTCTTGTCAGGGCTGTAATGAGAAGTGTCATTGTATGGGGATGGGAGAAACCCACCCAAATTAGCTTTGGTTAAACAGGCGTGGGAGGAAATTAATTAATTGATAAAGAAATGTCACAAAGTCATACTTTCAGATGTTTTGGGCTCACTCACACTGAATCACAAGGTCATGAATGCATGGTGGTATTTTTGCAATGTAGTCTAACATTAGTCCGAGATTACTTTGCTTACCTCACTATAGATGATGCAGCTCTTCTGTCAAATAAGCTCTCCTCCCCCGTGCTGCTGCTGGGGTACTTGAGTTAAATGGCATCGGCACATGCAGTTCAACATCACGTCTCCTGAAGTCCTGTAATATTTCCTCATTTATATAATCAACACATCCACGATTCATGGAAATGTTGCGTAAAACACTGCAATGGGAAATGCTTCCTCATAGATGAGAGAAGCAAAGTGTACAAAGTGTACGCGCTTTGTGCACACGCTACATTGTGGCCAAGCATGCGCCCTTAGAAAAACATCTGAATACGCACCACTGACTTTAGACTAGGTTTTTTTCTGGTCTGTTGCAGAATTGTTTTCTAAAACAGCAAAAACAGCACCAGGGAATGTTTGCGCCAGAACTCTCCTCCTCTTTTCGTTGAACTGACCCCGGGAGTGCAAATTCATTTTGTAATTTAAGGACGTGCGTCTGAGGAGGGAAAATTCGAATGTGCGTCGAATGCAAAATAGGAATTATACAATTGCCAGTGTACAAAGTCAATTGCGCTTAGTGCAAGACAGAGCCCTTTATGTCTTTGTGGCATTTATGTTTTGAGCCCTGTCACTATGTGACGGAAAAAAGTTTTTTGAATCTTGAATGATTAGCATTATCATCACTAAGTTAGCAAACACAACTCGGTGCTGTGGAACTTCTTTGGAGTAAGTGAGACAGATAAAACACAAGCCGTCTGCAATCTATGCAACAGGAGCATCTGCAAATAGTTTCAACACGACAATGACATCATTGATCAGATCGGTGAATTAAGACATTACAGCCGATCTCACAAATTGCACAAAATGCAAAATATCGGCCGATCCGATCGGCGGACAGCCTAGTTCTGTGTGCCCTGAATACATCGAAAATCACAAACTAGTGTTCTCAAGGGGCCTAAAATTACAACCTGACCTGTTGCAGCCCGACATACCGGCACTGGGTCTGCTGCTGGGTCCGTATCTTCACTGTCCTGGCTGACTGTAGCCACGTTGACCTTCGCCCCTCCACCACTAAAAGCACTGTTAATATGGCGCATTTGGCGGCATCCTGTTTTAACTGTTTTTTCTTTTTCACCCTTAATTTTTCAGCTCCACCCATGTCTTTCTATGGCTTCTTTCCTTTTAGCATGATTGCTAATTTGAATATATTCCATGCCACTTTCTTTTAATGACTGACTGAGCGGTTGAGCCAATCACATTTCAATAGAAACAAGGATCAGCTCAAGTTGGGAGGAGCCACTTAATATGCAAAATATTAGATTGACCCAGTCTGACGTTCCACTCTGTGCCACCTGCGGCAGTTTTATGGGGTAAAAAAAATGCTCCGACCACCAGCTGGTTTGGCCTGGAACATACCAGCAGTTCGGGAAAACATCCGAACCTCCCGGTGGCCAGCCTGTCCCTGCCACCGGCCCACCAGTGTGACGTCAGGGATGTGGTGAAATGAGAAATGCACAGGTGGGTTTAAACAGAAAGGAGTCCAACTTAAATAGCTTTTTCAAAGCTTTTGTCCTTCTCCAGAATATGATATCACTTAGCAAGCATTTCCTCTTTATATTTTTGGAGTCAAAGCAGACTCAGGAGACCAGTCAGACTGTATGTGAGAGAAAAAACAGAGAGATTAAGGAGTGTCAGGGGAATGCAGCAACGGCGTCAAGACTCAGGCAGCAGTTTAAAAGCACAAATGTGTTTCACATAAGGCACTTTCAAAAACATTACAAGAAATACAAAAAGTATATCTCTCGAGGGATTTTTAAACATGACAAATTGGCAGCTCACGCAACATATATCTGATCTTCTTTCCAGTATACTGTTGTCTGTGCGGCAGTGTCAATTGTTCAGTGTGTTCTTATGCTCACATCTCAAGGAAGAAGTTCAGCTATCGTGGAACTGCAGATGTTGAAACTTTTGATTGTTTTGATTATCTTCTTGAAATTGAATGTACATCATGTGACATGTATGCATACATGTTAGAGACGTTGCACTCACACCTTCTATTTGAGGATGCCCCACAGATGCTCAATAGGGTTTAGGTCTGGAGACATGCTCGGCCAGTCCATCACCTTTACCCTCAGCCTCTTTAGCAAGGCAGTGGTCTTGCAGGTGTGTTTGGTGTCGTTATCATGTTGGAATACTGCACTGCGGCCCAGTTTCTGGGGGGAGGGGGTCATGCTCTGCTTCAGTATGTCACAGTGCATGTTAGCATTCATGGTTCCCTCAATGAACAGTAGCTTCCCAGTGCCGGCAGCACTCATGCAGCCCCAGACCATGACACTCCCACCACCATGCTTGACTGCAGGTAAGACACACTTGTCTCTGTACTCCTCACCTGGTTGCCGCCACTCACACTTGACACCATGAACCAAATAAGTTTATCTTGGTCTCATCAGACCACAGGACATGTGTGTTGAGTTATTTTGAGGGGACAGTAAATTTACACTATTATAAAAGCTGTACACTGACTACTTTACATTGTACCAAAGTGTCATTTCTTCAGTGTTGTGCCATGAAAAGATATAATGAAATATTTACAAAAATGTGAGGGGTGTACTCACTTTTATGAGATACTGTATATATTAGGTCTGTCAAAAGTTAAGTTGAAAATAATAACGCGTCATCGCACACGCAAAGATGTTATGACCATGCAAATTTTGCTTTGGATACAATAACAATATACATACATTTAAATGAAGCAATCATATTTTACCACTCTCACACTGGTAAAAGTTGTAAAAACTTTAAATATATTCCTTTATGGTACATCTAGAAGAGATAAAAAATGTGCGATTAATTAATTTCAGTTTTTATGTGTGTGTGTGTGTGTGTGTGTGTGTGTGTGTGGGTGTGTGTGTGGGTGTGTGTGTGGGTGTGTGTGTTGTGTAGCGTTTTTAAAATGAGTTACTCTGTCCCACAGAAACACTGCTCCTGCACCTGAAACACCTGGTTCTGGATTTATTATAAAAGATATACAATTGTTAATAAAGATGTATGTATTGTATGTAATGGGAACAGTCCCTCTTCTCTCAAAAATTAAAGACAGAAAAACTGATTCATGTTGTTTCTTCACCACCGTACTGTTCAGTATATACTGAATATAACTGTAGTCAACGTCATGATCAATACACAATAAAAATGCATACTTTGCAGGAAATGTAATCAGATGTAATCACTACTTATGCCTGTCCCACTGGAAACAATGCCAGCAACAGACTGACATGGAAGAAAACAGACATGAATCATACACCTCTGTAGACAGTTTGATTGACTAAAATATAGGTCCATCTGTATCTGTTCTATTGTGAGGTGAAATACCATTGAAATGGTATGTGAAGACAAGCTGGCAGAGTAAATTTAAAGCAGACATTATGTGACAATGTCACAAGCTATAGATTTGAAGGCTTTTAAACCCATGTCAAAGGGTTGATTCACTCCAGTTGCATCAAAACATATTGTCTCTCTTATCACCAGTTGTTTATACTAACTAGTGATTTTGGTATTGACCGTTAACAATTTTTAATGGGGACTATTTTTCAGTACAAAGTAGTGCTAGTGAAATCTGTTGAAAATCAGTGGATCTTTTAGAATAGTGGAACACTGTGACAGGGAAGACACATGAATGGTAAATGTCTGGGTGGGCACCAAATACAAAATGCTATTTACCGCCATTGTATTGTGGAGGAGGCAGCCAGCTCAGAGACTTACTTCACAAAAGAAAGCACATAAAACCAAAAATACATGCATGGTTTAATAACTCAAGAGTCAAAGCCAAATTCTGTTTCTTTAGTCATTTGGATGAATCGATCCTGTATTTAGCAAAGGAGAGCAGTACATTTATACCCCCAGATACAGTGAGGATGAGGGCAGTAATTGCAATAACCATAACCAAATCCGTGGGGCATGAACTACCTCTCACAGTGGAACATTACAGCACAGCCAGAATTAAAAGCTATTCAGAACCTATGCCCCCTCCCCTTCTGCGCACACACACACACACACACACACACACACACACACACACACACACACACACACACACACACACACACACACACACCTCCCTCCTCCCTCTAATGGCTGGGTTGAATGTAGAGTCCACCTACACATTTGCCTGACTCATTTGTACTGTTGTTCCTGGAGAGCTGTGCTGAGAGGTGCAGAGTGGGCTGCAGCTGCAGTGTGTGTGCAGTGCAGAGTTAAAATGTGTGCCTGTCTATGTATGTGTACGCATGTATACTTTTGGCATCAAAATGTAGACAGGTGCTAGGCTTGTCTAGTGTCAGCTAAGGCAGAAAATACACACTAAAATGTAATAGATGTGTCGTGCCTCTAATGTTTCAGAGGCACATGGCAAAACTGTCAAGTGTTTAATGAAATAGCGATGCTCCCCTGTCTAAACCCATGTTGGCAGGCATTGCCACATTTGACCGTTTCCACCGATCTTCAGCAAAATCAAAAGGGCAAACATCTTGATGAGTTCAGAAAGCCTTGAGCATCTCTCCGACTGGGAGCGGTGTTCAGTGGCTCGGATTTATGTCCTTCACAGTGACTAAGCCCCTCGTCATGCCTGGTCCCCCCCTTCCCGTAGATTGACACAATCTCACCCCCTACTGAGGAGCAGGTGGCAGCATGTGGGGGATAAGCATGGTCTGAGGCAATGAATGCTGCTCTCACCATCAGTAACGCAGCAAAAATGCTAACTCGCATATAACCAGTTCTGCTTCACCCTGACCAAGGTAAATATTTATTACATCTACTGCCCTAAAATGGTTGATTTCAGGACACAATATATCTGATCATCAATGACCTTCATCAACTAACTTGAACAAGTCAGATCATCTCCAAAATCCTGCTTTGACAGTCTGGCAGCATACCAGCATCCTCTCCATGACCCTGTATAGTGGCTGCTCTCCTCGCATACTAATGATGGTGCAGTCTTGGCAGTGATGCTGAGCAAAGCCCAGAATTACCATGTGATTATTTTGCAGTGGATCATTAAAACTTTAACTCTTCATTCAGTTGGGTAATTCATCATTTATAGGCTAAATATTTCTATAGATTTGCACTAAACAAATGACTGCATTACTGTTATCAAATGTTTAAGCTGCTCCTCGAAACCTACGTAGTGAATAGTAGTGAACAAATGAGTGAATAATGATTGTAATTGATCACATTACTAAGTAATGTTAGGTGTCTGCCAGTTAAATCAGTTTATATTAATGGTTTCTGTCTGGACTGGATAGCTGTAAGATGGACTCAACTGGTCTACAATCATTCTTAAAATCACACAGGAATCAGTATAAAATAGCTGCCAAGTGAGCAAGGTAAATGGTCATTACTCATTTAACTAATGTTAAGTAATGCATCATTACTACTGTTAACTGTAATTAGAATCAAATCAAATAATGTATTAATTAAAATGCTTATTAACATGAACACCATTAATAAATGAGGTGCTTGAAGCTAAGTTAACTACTGTTAATAGTTACTACTCCTACTGAAACAGAGGGAGAGAGAGAGTGAGAGAGAGAGCGCAGCACAGCAGAACACACGCCAGGCACACATAACAGTTACCAATAAGTTCTATCTTTTGTTAGTGATTATAATTAGATAACAACTCATAAAAGGGTGATCAGAAGTAACATACATATTCATCCAAATAACTAAGACAAAAACTAAACCAAAATCAGGTACCAAAATTCAGACTGATGAAGAAAATATAATCTCTATGCGAGATGCGAGAATGTTTTTTTTTTTTTTTTTTTGCTGTGTAACAAGTTCTTTTATCAGTGTATGTCCTGCACTTCTGCACTACATTTTCCCAATTACAAATCGACTGAATGACTTTTATTGTTTCTCTCCATTATCAATCAGTGGGCACGAGCCAGGTTAGGTCACCTCTGTAGGCTTCCATTTGCCACTGCAAGCAGAGCTGTTCTCATCCTTTAACAACGGCAGCATACCCACATACCAGCTCCCTTCCGACACTAGTGGATGGCATGAGGAATAATAGCCTGTGGTGACATGAGGCAGAAAGTAAGCTTTTCAATGGTCATGACCAGCAGGCTGTAAAACAGCTTTTGAAAGAGTTGTAGGTAGACAGCGGACTATATAAAGTCATCCAATCAGCCTCAGTAGTGGAGTAGTTTAAGGTTTTCGATATATTTGGTTTGTTGATTATGAGGTTACGTGAAAACAGACACTGTCAGGTACAAAACATCAGACACTGGAGGTGGTAGAAACTGAGCATCTCAAACTTGTGAACTCTGAACCCTAGTTAAAATGGCCGGTGACTGCATCAATAATCGATTACCACATATGTCATATATAAGGTTACACACTATTCATTTCTTTCAGCAATCACTGATCGTGTCATGGCCAATACTCATAAAGTAAATTATATTTTCACATATTTAGTTTATGCACAACATTTGCAAGGTTTTTGCATCATGCAAGCCAATATGGAAAAGAAATAGAAAAAAACATGTAAGAATTTCCCATTGCCTCTGATAGTAAATGTTTATGTTTTATATGTATTGTATGTCTTACAAGACTTATATGTCTCATACTATGATTTACTCATGAAAGTGGCCACTTTTGCATTTTTCTCATACAACATAATCATAAGAATTACGTATGAATCAAGTAAACATTATGGCAAATTATGTTTTCTGCATATTTTCAATATAATGTTTGTACTTTTTAATTACATGTCTCAGTTATAAAGATATTTCCTTTTTATATAAATATATGGTATTAAATATATGATTTTTGTGTGTAAAGAGTATTTAATTTAAAGGGAAACTATGCTTTCTCTATGTTTTTTATAGGACTGTTAAATGTCAGCTAATCAAAATAACCATACCAATGTAAAAAACACAAACTTTTTATATGTTATGTATGTTATATGTTATGTTATGTATGTTAATGTCAAGTAAACTTTGCGTTTTTTATGTTTTTTTAATGAGATTCTTATATGTCAGCCAATGCAATTACCATTACAATATATAAAAAATGCTTTTTTATGTATTTATTTATAACGTTTCATACAAGTTTCTATAGTCAAAAACATATGAATCATATATTAAAATGACATGACTTCATGTGTTCCTATACTGATACTGTCTTGGGTCAAACAAGTTTAAAACTTGCAAGGCATGGTTTGCCTGGTCATTGCCCAGAACAACTAATTTCACCATATAGTGATATCAATGCAGTCTGTATAGATCTGTTATGTTGAAAACATGGCTGCAAACTTTCAAGTCAGTAGTCTTTATTAACAGTGGAACATTGCTGGGATTACAGTGCCGACAGCAGTAAACAAACAGCAGTTAACTCTAATCTTAGGGATGAACGTGTTTTCAGTTATATCCTTGGAATGAACTAGTGGCAAGATAGGAATATATTTGACAGTTTGTTTTGATATTTTCAAACGTGTCGTGCCTGGATACAGACATGAAGAGCATATGCGTATTCTATTCCTTCTCTAATATGGGAACAGTGTCACCATCAACTAATTGTTGTCATTAATCACAAACAAGTGTGCACATCTAACTGCTTTGCCTCTTCACATCCAAATAAAGGAGAAAAAGGGAGTTAGGGATATAATGTGAAAAAATATCTGCAGTTGTTGAGGATGTTCTCAGTGTCTCTGGTGCGCAGCTGCAAAATCTGTTTTTCTTCCGCCTCCAGTGACGATGTCAAATGACGATGCTGGCTGTCATTCAGAGCTGCGCCCCAGAGACAGAGAACATCTGCAACAACTGCAGCCATTTTTCACACTATACCCCTAACTTGGATAGAGGTAAGGTTGAACATCGGCAACGACCTCTGAGCAAATGCTAGTACTGCCTACTGTTTAGCATGCTTCACTGATGTAATCGACCAGCTCGTCTACAGTACGCATTACAAGTAATGCAGTACATGCTTCCAGCAGACAGTAGTCAATACCAGTATTTGCTCAGGGCCAAGGCCTGTGATACACTTTTGTAAAACTTAGAGCAAACAAAACAGTTTAATGGAGAGCTATGGACACAGCTACGCTTCTACTTTTTGACCGGAATTTGGTAATTTTGGCATTGATCGCGCTTCCAGTGCAGGAGAGCTAGGTCCCTGGCCACCTCTCAAGAGTTGCACCTACATATGAAAAAAAACCAAACAAACAACAAACAAACAAACAGACAGAATCCAAGAATGCAAAACCTTACACAGTAGGCTGAAATCAGGAAATACACAAAATCAGAGACTATTGGGGAAACACCTATTGAATCTGAGGTGTATACATATGTAGATATAGGCTATATAATTAACTGTATACAGTGGAACCCCGATTTACGAAATGAATTTGTACCAGAGGGTCTTTCGTAAGTCAAAATTTTCTTAAGTCGAAGCACCTTTTTCCCTATAAATAGCCTAATTCGTTCCAGGCCCCCCACCAGTCGTGTATTTCTTCTACAAATATGACTTAATATTTGAAAAAAAACACTAAGAATATTCCAAAATACAATCTGAAATGAAGAAAAAAAATTATAAATGATAAATGTATTGATAAATATCAATAAAATAAATTATGTATGTACCTTTTGAGTGAGGCGATGCTGGCTGAAGACGAAGTTCTTGGTGGAGGAGGAGGTGGCGGAGGTGGTGGAGGCTGAAGAAAGCATACGTATGCATGTATACATACGTACGTGTACATGTACATAACATTATGGAATTTAATTCTAAACATTAAAACTAAAACTTACATTTACGTTAATTAATGTACGTACGTACACTGTGCAATGATATTTTTTTTAACATTTTTTTAAACTTATAGTTTTTTTTAATTTCGGTAGCGGGAAATTTGAAATTAACGTGAATTTTCTTCTATTTGTGGGATTTCGTTACGCGGGCATTTTGCCGTACCACGGGCAAAAATATTGCCGTTAAGTGCCTTCGTAACTTGATTTTTTCGTTAAATAGGGTCTTCGTAAGCCGGGGTTCCGCTGTATATTGTTTTAATCTATTTTCATTCCAAATTCAGTTATCTGTATATTTGTAGTATGTATGAAGGGGCTACAGCTCATTTTGTTTTGCAACCCTGTGTTGTAAAATGACAAATAAATGACCATAAAAAGCTAAAAACTCATTGTAAATAGCATCCAATTTATTTTTGTCCAGTGGCAAACGAGCATCTCCTCCGCCTTGTTTGTTCCCCCAAAGACTGCTCTCCCTGTAGAACTTCTACAGGGAAGACTGCGGTGAGCAAATGTCTTACAAATACTGAGGCCAAATTTGCATTGAGGGCATAGGCCCATGCCAGTTTCTCAACCATGACTCCAGCCCAGGATGGATCTCAACCTGTTTAGACAAGAACACAAGGTGAGCATTTAAAGTTGTAATATGCATGATTTGTTCAGCCCAACAGATGTTAGACATAAAAGCACATTAGATCTGCCTTACTCATTAAAAGGTCCATTTTATTTATTTTTATTTATTTATTCTTTATAAAACAATTACCTTAGAAGACTGGGAGACAGTCAGTGATGGAGTGACAGACGCAGACATGGAACTGGACAGCGTAGAACTGGGCACGGACAGCAGTGAAGTGGCAGATGGAGAACTGGACCTGGACTGCGGAGAACCTGGGAGCACCAGTGGTGGTGTGGTAAGCTCCAACCTGGATCTCTTAGGAGATGCAGCCGAATCAAGTATATTCCTCATGCTCTGGTGGAATCCTGGCACATTTAGACATAGTATATCAAAAACAAACAATTAGTTATCAGTCCGCTTCTTTAGGCCAAAGTAGCCTACAACACAGTCAATTCAGCCTACAGTCATTTAGAAAAAAATTGTAACAGTTCAATGATTGATATAATGATACCTTAAAGAACCATCTCCTTCAATTTAGCCTTCTCTGCTTTCAGGTCCTCGATCTCCTGCTTTAATTCAACCACAGTCTTCCTCAGATTGCACTGATTATCTGGAGAAGACTGTGATTGACCGTATTGCTTAAGAGACTCTTCTGTGTGGTCTGTCTTCATGGTAACCTTTGACTTCTGGGTGTCAAGAGAAAAAAAGTTAGAATCATCAGATAGAAAACCAAAAAAACAAACATGGTTGTTGCTAGAGTTGAGCAGCCGTACTGTACAACAGAATCAACATCAAGAATCAGTAATCTTTACAGATTTTCTTTTCTAGCTAGATGTATTGCCTATTACACAGTAGTGCCTACCCCTTACACATTATATTTACTTTACTACTGGAAAATATGGTCTAAAAGTAAATTAACATTGCCTTAACATGCAATGACTGAGTCTTGGTATCGGTTGAGCCATCTGAATCATCCCCATATTTTGGGGGGGCCACTGACACCCTCTTTGTCAGCGCTGCAGGTTCGTCTTCCTTCAGCAGTGAATTAAGTTTACGAGTTGTCTCAAAACGAGTAGCTAGAGAGCAAAAGAAAAAGACATACATCAGAGTTATACTCAAATGGCAGATCATTTTTTCGTAACACTCAGACTGAAATACAAGCTTGTGATGTGTGCTCCTGTGTGCATTTCATTTAAAGGGGTTATGCATTAGGCAAACTGACATAAACCTATGTAACCATTCAAAAAGGTTTGTTTCACCTGGTGTCAACTGTTAAAGTGTTATTATATCATCTTCAATGTAAAATTGACAGAGACTATGTCAAGTGATATGGTTGTCAGTTGATATACTGATATGTTAGGACACTTTAAGCATCAAAACGACACAGAGTACAATGTGTATAACTAAGGGATTAAGCATGTGCTTATGCATTAACTTTTAGTCAAGTTAACTTGTGTAGATGGGTGCATGTCTCTGAAACAAGGTTTCACTGCCAACTAACAACTTTTTTTGCATTTGTAGTGGGGTATACATGATTAAATGGTGACAAAACTGTTCCAACAAAAGTATGAGCTCTGTTTAACCAAGCTACATTTTAAAACAAGGGTTGAATTATTTAAAGTTTGTGCTTTAACAGTTTTTTTTTTGCTATGGACACATTCTACCAATAAAATTCCAAACTATTTTATCATTTATACAACACAACAAATGTGATAAAGTCTTTTGTCAGCTGGGAGTGAAAGTTAACACATGAGCTTAAACAGGCTGAGTCTCGCCCTATTCATGTTTGAACAACTAACAAATTCTTTCAAAATGCTGTAAATTAATAAGGACAAGCTGTGATTTGTCAGGACTCTTGTTTGTGTTTGTGTTTGAATCTGGTTTTTGGTTTCTTGTATTTGATTCACATCATTGTATTGTCTTGTGTTATGTTTTTGTTTTTCCATGTCTTGTGTCTCATGTTTTGATTTTCCATGCCCTCATGTGTCCTTTAAGTTTCTCCTATGTTCTCCCCTCTGGCTCCCTCTGTCTGTTGTCTTGTTCCCTCCTGGTCTGTTCCTCTGTGCTCCTCCCCCCCATTATCACACCTGGCTTCCTTCCTCCTTTCTCTCCTCACCTGTTCCTCGTCATGTCATTAGTGTCTGTGTATTTAGTCTCTGTGTTCCCCTCACTCCTTGTCTGGTCATTGTTTTCTGTTTTCTGTATGCTCTTGTCCCTGCTCCTCCTGAATGGTATGTGTTCTTTGGATTTTGATTTCTGGTTTCTGATGTTTGATTTGAACTTTGATTTTTTCTTTGTACTTTGTCTTGCCTTTAAGTTGTTACTTTGCCATGCTGTTTTGGTTGTTACTTTGTTTCTTGTCCCCGTTTTGTCTGCCTTGGTGTTTTGCATTCGGCTTTTGCTAAATTAAAGCTCGCCTTTTGTTCCTCCTTATCTTTGCCTCCCGTGTTTACTGCGTTTGGGTCCACCTTTCCCTTCCATAGTTTTCCCTTTAAACCCCAATCTGACAGGATTAAAGCCATGGTAACTCTATCTTACCACTAACAAAGATGACGGTGCCTCTGTAATGGTGCCGCCCTCCTCATTGTTTTTATCCCATGGCACCATTCAATAACAGCTGAGTAGTTGGAAATGGGATTCCCATCGTGGTCCATCTTGGAATCATCATACCCCCTTATGGCATCAGTTTTTATCTCTCTGAGCTTCCCAAAATCCTCCTCTTCACTCCACTGCACCACGGCAAACTTCCTCTCCATGTGTCCTGAAGAGATCAAATAAATAATAAATAGAGTAGGCAGAAATATGAATAAGCTAAACATCCTTTTTCGGTAGCTGCAGTTTTAGACTAGAATTAAGTTTTCTGGATGCCACTCAGAATTAATTTTAAGACAAATATCATATCGTGATATACAATTCTGTTGTCTAAATTGTTATCAATTTAACTGTAACTCTAACTATTCTAAATCTGCAGATACCTTAAGTGTGTTTTTTTTTTGTTCCAAATTTTGGATGCTACAATATCAACAAAAGAGTGTAATCTAATAAACACGTGTGTAGAGAAGAGTACAAAGCAGCTGCACTCTGTGCACCAAGCTTCTGCCATAGACAGAAGCTTGCAGCACTTTGGATCTGTGTCCAGCAGCAACGTGACCAGGAGGCATGGAAGTGTGAGACATTCAGCAGGGAAATATTCTAAGCAGATGTTCTGCAGAACTTTGACGACGAGCAGTCATTTTCTCGTGTCCCAGTGTACATTTGGGTGATTAAACAAGCACTACCATTGAAGAGGATTACTCTTCATTGACACGCCCACTCATTTGCTATGAATCCACTCCTGCATATGTGTGTTTCAAGTATTTATAGTATGCGGTATCTTCATGGGTCTTGCCACCATATGTCTCTATTGTATCGCTGAGATGTGTTTTAGTCCCCTGCAGTACAGCTACAAGCACAAACACCACAACTGGAAACCATGCCAGAGACATATCATTTCAGAGTTAAGTGAGCATCTGCCTCATAGGAAATTTTGTGGGAGAAGAAACATTATGATAATCCTTCCCAGCTTCTCAGACACTGGGGCTTGGTTAAAACTGGGCAGCCTGGTACATATGTGGGTCCTGAGCAGCAGTGGCCTCTGTCATGCATGAAAAATAACCTGGCAGGGAGCGCACTGGGAAAGACTGGCCCAGTTGTGGATAACTGCATGAACAGCAGGGAGGAAGGATGAAGAAGAAAGCCGTTTGTCAGCTTCCTCTATCAGCATTTCTCACGAGCTGCAGCAATGCCCCTGTGTGGAATATAATAGCAATACATAATACTGTTAACATACTAGAATGAGGTAATATTCATGGAAGTATTGAGTTAGTGTGATAAAAGTGTGATAAGTGTAGCTAATGAATACAAAAAGAACCCAATAAGAGCTAATTGTCCTTATGTTATGCTTTGACAAAATGGTACAATAAAATACAGTGAACCAGGTTAAAGTGAAATTAAATGTACCTCCATTTATCCAGAGTTCTCAAAGATCCATCCATCCATCCATCTTCTTCCACTTATCCAGTACCGGGTCGCAGGGGCAGCTGTCTGAGCAGGGACAACCAGACTTCCCTCACCCCGGACACTTCCTCCAGCTCTTCTGGGAGGATCCCAAGGCGTTCCCAGGCCAGCTGGGCGACATAGTCGCTCCAGCGTGTCCTGGGTCTTCCCGGGGGTCTCCTCCCTGCGGGACATGCCAGGAACACCTCCCGAGGAAGGCGTCCCGGGGGCATCCGAAACAGATGCCTGAGCCACCTCAACTGGCTCCTCTCGATGTGGAGGAGCAGCGGCTCTACTCCGAGCTCCTCCCGGGTGACAGAGCTCCTCACCCTATCTCTAAGGGAGCGCCCTGCCACCCTGCGGAGGAAACTCATTTCAGCCGCTTGTATCCATAGGTGAGGGTAGGAACGCAGACTGACCGGTAAATCGAGAGCTTCGCCTTTCGACTCAGCTCTCTCTTCACCACGACAGACCAGTATAACGACCACATTACTGCGGCCGCCACACCGATCCGCTTGTCAATCTCACGCTCCATCCTTCCCTCACTCGTGAACAAGACAGGGAGGCTGAGGAGTGTGATCCCCGATAGTTGGAACACACCCTCAAAGATCACAATCAAAAAATTAATGCTGCAAGCAGCAATGAACGGGCCCTCGCAGTCCACACATGTCATGCACGTGTCACGGCATGCTGCCGTCGGCGTGTGCCACGTAGATGTATTCAGGGCAAGACCCTCTTCAGCGGTCCTCAATAGGCGGCCTATTTGTGGCCCCCTAACTGTCATTCCTTCAGCATGTGTTTTGGTTGGGTCAGCAGGCGTATACTTGGACTTGTCTCCATGCCAACGATACACAGACAACGTGTTACTGAGTCACTCACTGCGGCGAGCGCAAGTTTTAACTTTCACTTTCATTTTTGGAGCAGTTCGCATTTTGCCGGCTGTTGGATCTTAGATTGCACGAAAATGGCGTGTTCCAAGTTCACTTCTAAAAGAAAAGTGGACAGTGAATGTCTGCAATTCAAAGAAGAATGGACTGAAAAATTTGCGTTCATTCCCCTTCCAACTAGTACAAGACCCATGTGCTTAGTATGCCAGGAGACTATAGCTGTGATGAAGATTTCCAATTTGAAACGGTATTATGAGACGAAGCATAGGAATTTTGAAGAGACATTTCCTCAAAATTCAGAGGTAAGAACAACAAAAATAAATGCACTGAAATATCATATCAGGTTGCAAGCAGGATTCTTGTCACATCTATGACACAACAACAAAACACAACAAAGTGACTTAGAAACTTTGTTTTATTCAACTACTTTAATTAGTCAAAATGGAAATGACATTTTATTTTAGTTAGTATTTTTGTATTTTTTGTTGTTGTTTTGAATGAAAAGAACATCATATATATATGAAATATTTTGTGTATATTTTTGTATATTAGGGGTGTCACGATTCTCCAAATCCTCAGTTCGATTACATTTTCGCAGACAGTGAATGAATGGGAGAGAAAGGAGAAGCAAAAGGAGTAGCAGTCGTAGCGACAGCGATAAAGTGTACAATGTAGGCTGCAGTTTGGCTGTGAATAAAGGCGACGGCTCCTCCAGATACAGCAAAGGTGGACCAAAACCGGATCAGAGACGCAACGCAGTGGAAAGTGGGCCGACGCATTAGCCATTCTCATGGCTAAAAACAACACACAAAGAAGCTAACGTTAGCATTGGGCTAATACGAGCTACAAACGTAGCCAAGTTGGCAAACATTACATATTTCATGAAAATAACAAATCCCCCCGAAACATAACAAATCATTACCCGTCCAACACAAATGAAAGTCTTCTCCTGCAACTCTGTATTTCTGCAGAGCAGTGTGCTGAATATTTCCGGTATCAGTGAAACGTAACGTGTGCACACGCGGAGGAGGAAGAGGGGCGCAGGCAGAACGAGACATGAAGGCATCTGACCAATCCGTGCTATTCGGGCCGAATGGTCAGCTTTTTCTCAGTCCTGCAGCTGCCACAGAGGTCAGATTATTTTCCTTCCTTTTTCTGAATACATGATGTATTGACTACTCTCAGGATAACAGGACCATTTCACCAATTATAACAAAATGTGTTTCTGAACAACATTACAGACCCTAGCTTTAACATATGAAAGTGGTTCACCCCGACGGTAAACACAAACTTCGGCCCTGGAGGAAATCTCCCCTGTGCTTCCTGACCACAGTCCGGGAGCCGACCAGGAATGGTGTAACACCATGCTATTGTTTGGCTGGCTGTAGCTAATAGCTATATATATATATATATATATAATATAATATTATGAAGTATTGTTGCATGTGGCCTAACCGACCTCAATACATGGACCTTGGAGTCATTGAAAAAAATCTATGTGGCCCTTTAAGATTTGTATTTGAGTACCCCTGCTCTACACGTTTGAGCAATTTTATAGTAGATGGCAAAATGTATGTCAAAGTTATACTGAGTTGATGGTTTTATGGCGAAACATCAAAATGGAGCACGCCACAGATGCTACTCGCAAAGTTTGGTGCAAATCAGTCAAATGGCCTAGGAGGACTTGGAAAAAGTTAGTTTATAATTTTTTCACAGAGTCTCAGTGGCTCATGAGGAAGTAGTCACCTGGGTTTGTTGTCATCGAGACAGACCAATGTGGAGATATGCAACATTTTATGTTTTGAGCAAAATGTACAGGAAATTGTTATTTAATAACTTGAGTATTGTTTGGCATATCAAAATTCACAGACATTTTGCGAATTTGCGTTAAAAAAAAACTGAAATGGGTGTGGCCTAGATGACGAGAATCAGCACAATTCAGTGAACTTGTGGATATAAGGTTTTTGAATGTGAGACAAAGTATATGTGAGTTAAAAGCCAAAACACACTTTCCTTGATTTTAGCGCCACCTAGTGGTGGAAAGGACGACAATAGATTTAGACATTTTTCAGCAGGTGTGACGTATGTTCCAAGTTTGGTGAGTATTGGGATATATTCGGGCGGTGAAAAATGCAATCAGTTGGGACGAAAATGTGGTAATTCGAAAAACAATAGGGACCTCGCAGACTTGCCTGCTATACAGTCCCCTTTTAACCCCTGGTAATGCCTTTCATCAGCAATCGTCAGGAGGGCATTGTCAGTGATTCCATCAAGTTTGGTGTTAATCCGACCAACCAATGTGGAGATATAAAATACGTCAATTTAAACGGCGCCACCTAGTGGTCATCTGGCAAAATTTTGCACAGAGGCTCAGGGGCTCATGGGGAAGTCGTCACCTGAGTTTCATGTCATTGAGACAGACCAATGTGGAGATATGCAACACTTCAGTGTTGAGTATTGTTTGGAATATCAAAAGTCTTTTAATGAATTCTTGTCAGGAGAATTCATTAAAAGAATTGGGGTATGTTCAGGCAGTGAAAAATGTGAACATTTGGGACAAAAAATTATGGCAAGTGTTGCATTATTTAGTAGAATCTTTTATCCATGCAACACTTTAACACGAGTCAGTTACCGAGTGCAGTAGAGTTCTGCAGTCTCCTCCAATTACCTAAAGTTAGAAGTGCTCATTTTTGTTTTTTCCCTGTCTGCTCTCGATAATAACTGTTATAAACTGGTATGCAAGACACAAAGGAACTTGATTGCATTTCCATGGAGTAATAATCATACATTTTCATCCTTGAGCTGTTGAACTCTACTGCACTCGGTAATCAAGTTGTCGGGATTCCCCACAAGAGGAAGCTGCTGGAGTGGTGAGTTGTGTTCACTTTACAATAGAAATCCAGCTAGCAGATGTTTGATGCCTCGAACTATGTGCTGGGACCCTATTTGTACAGTTGCTGAAGTTTGGTGCTGTTCTGAGCATTATTTGTGACTATGAGTGGCTTTTTGATGGCGGTTTCATCTTAGAGGCATAAACTACAATGTATGGTTATCGTGCGGTCTTTTCAGAGGTTGTTAAAACTACATAAGCTAGCAGTCTGCAAACTTTACCTGTTGGGGGGGGGGTCTTACTCGGTGGCATGATGTGTTAGACCATGGATTAAATTTACAGTGGAATATCCCTTTAAAATAGCTGGGAGCTATTAATGGCGTGTGGATCTTTGGCCTTTTCTTACCTTCTTTCATTTATTTTTTGATACAAGTTTTTTGTGAATGTGTGAACCCTGTTGTAATTGTTAATGTAACAGTTGCCTTTGAGGAGCGGCTGTAGCTCAGCAGGTAGAGCAGGTCGACTAGTGATCTGAAGGTTGCTGGTTCAAATCCCAGCTCCGGGTAAGGCTAAGCTGCATGTTGAAGTGTCCTTGAGTGAGATACCGAACCCCACATTGCTAATCAGTGAGGGCCCTGCGATGAGCTGGAAACTTGTCCAGGGAGTACCCTGCCCTCGCCCTGAGACAGGGCTGGGATTGGCTCCAGCAGCAACACCCCGCAACCCCTTGGAAAGCAGCCATGGACATGACATGACAATTGCATTTGAAGTTTTCATAATTTTGGTCTTATTATTGGCCTTTCATTGTTTGTGATGCATTTGAATGGAATCTGTCAATAAAGTTTTCAGAACTCTACTTCTATGTGTAGAATAACCAATTTGGAATACATCACTGTAGAAATTCCCCATAACTTTATCTGAATAAATGCACTTAAGGTTTATGTATAATTTTGCATAAATTAATTTAATCAAATCTCACAGTCATTTAATTTATTCACATTAACTCAATGTGATATAAAAATGTTGCATTTAATGCAACCCTTAACATTTTAGGCTTGATTATTTTTTTGAGTGTCCCTTTCTCACTCTCTGTGACCTCTCTCATCATACCACCGCTCTCTCTCTTTGCTGTCCTGGGGAGCAGTGAGAGTTTGGTGAGGAATGACAAACACACCACTAATTTCTTATGGGGCATATTTCCAGAGCTGTGCAGGTGTTGATGGACAGTGTGTGCGGAGGCTGGGGATTCAGCTGCATTTGGCTCAGATAAAGTGACTGGCATAAGTCACTGCTAATGTAACAGCTTCTTTGTAGTCTGGCTTCGGGTAGTCATAAAAGCTGGCAGGGAGTGAAGGCAGGAATGCCTGATTTACACCAAGAGCCAGTCACTGGTCAAAGTGTCCTTTCAATGAGGGAAAGCCTCTGTGCACTGCGCTGTACAGTGCCTTTCTGCGTGTGTGTATAATTATTCTTATAAACAAAAAAGCAAGGGTAAAGCTTAATATCAGTATGCACTTGGTGATTATTGTTGTCATTTAAGGATCCATCAGCTAAACCTTAAAAGACACATATCAACCTGCAAGTGGATATAGGATGGGAACAATGCTCAGTCTGAGAATTGCTGCTGTTGTGATCCCTGTGCTGTGGCCTCACATCTCTGCTTCTGGCTCCTGTTAAAGTGCTGGCCTTCTGGCTGGCATATTTACCAGACAACATATCTGGAATCGATAAAAAGCCATTGAGGTAAGCTTGATGAGACCAGCAGAAAATTCCCCCAAAACAACTTGATATCAGTGAGCAAAAGCTATCTGTCAGGTTGGTCCCAGCTGCCCAAGCCTCATCACAAACATATTTTGATGTGTCACTGAGCATACTGTTTTCATGGAACTGAACTGGACTGGGCTATGGGGCTGGGAAGTTTGTCTGAGTCTCATTTCTTGGACTTCACTACCTTGCCTAACCAGCTGCTGATAAGTTTCAACTGACACATTCTGCCCTAAGTGTTTGAAGCAATAGAAAAACACACTGAAATTCTCCGTTCTGTCAGCACTTCTCCAACTCCATCAAGATGGCCGCACGTTTATCTCTGTGAGCGTTTCCTGAGCTTTCAGTCTGCATTATGAGCTAATTCTTCTGACCTTTGAATTTTTTTGTTTTGACTCACTTCATCCTCTCTCATTAAACATTTGAATCAGTCTTTTTTGGACTTCTACATCAATTAAGGAACTTTTAAGGTAGATCTGTTCACCTCGGCCTTCTACAGTGGCCTCTAACAAAGCTCTTTTTGATGCCATGCAGCATATGAAATCTGAACTGTGCTCTCATATTGATCTGAAAATGGATTGGCTAAAAACAAGTGTTAATTAACTACAATCATCGCTGACTACTCTTGATGATCATATGACTCTGATTGAACAAAGAGTCAGTGGGAAAAAAAACATGATAAGCGATTTTGAAAAATGAGTTAAAGACCTGGAGAAACAAAGAAAGATGAACTTTCCATTGCTGCCCGTCATGGGATGGGCTCATCGCGCTGGCACTACACACAGAGAGGGTATCCGGGTCTCTGGTCCATGGCCAAAACTGGCAACATTTCTTAACTTCCAGGATAAACTGAAGATACTCCAACTTACTTGAGAGAAAGAGGATCTCTTATTCCAAGGCTCGAGGGTGTACATCTACCCGGACTTCAGTGCTGGAGTACTGGACAAGCACTGGCAGTTTAAATCAGTCAAGAAAATGCTGTCTGAGCTAGATATAAAATGCTCACTACAATATCCCGCCTTGGTGAGAGTTATCCACAAGGGAACATCCACCCTGTATCGTACTCCTACGGAGGGTGAGGCTTTCCTTAGGTAAGTCAAAGTCTGTGATACCACCATGAGCTCCGCAAATTCCCCAGCCTGATGCTTCATCCCATGCGCGAGTAGTAACTGGCGTGTGCGGGTAATGTTGGTGTTTTGGGTTCTTTTTTCTTTTCTATTCTCTATCCTCATCAGTTTCTCTTTTCCATGTGCAGACTTAAATATCATTTTGATCTGTTTGGACTTGTCTTATGTGGATATATTAACTTTCTCATGACACTAACTGTTGAACAGTAAGGCAGCAGCTCTGTTTGCCGTTAACCACTGTGGGACTGTCGCAAAACGAAATCCGCAATCAACCACAATCTGTCGTAAAGACTATACTCTCATAGAGGAACACTTTCTGTTCAAGTGTTGACTTTTTGGTTCCCTTTTCCTGAAGTCTTGACTTAATCGGGACTTATAAATGACTGTCTTGTCTCTATTTTTATATATATATATATATATATATATATTCTCACAACCTTTTTTGTGCAGAGCGTGACAGGCTTATTTTATCTGATGTCTCACCAGGGAGATTCCTTATTAATCATTCTTATTAATCCTTTCCTCAGTTTCTCCCACATGAGTCTAAACTCTGTTTCTTTTTCCCTACTCCTCTGTTTAATTGTCTGCTTAGCAGGATCCCTAGCAACTGGGACTTAACTGACAGTTTCTTCTACTGTTTTCTCTATTTGTTTCTTTCTTCATCCTACCTCTCCTATTTGCTGTAAGGTCAGCTCATTATGATGGGAAATAAATTATTTTGTGGCACCTCTCTTGCTTTCCCCTGAAAAACCTTATTAATAATACATTACAATAATACAGTCTGTCCCATCACAAAATCTGCAGACTGAACTCTGTTTTGTTGTTATGACTTTGTTCAGCTCTTGCACGTGTATGTGTGTGTGGGGGGTTGTATACCTGTATGGCATTTGTGTGTGGACTTGTGTTTGTATGTGTTTCTGTGTTACTCTCCAGCTGCTGGCTCCCACCACTGCTCCTGTTATTGTCACATATTGTACAATCTGTGATGTTGCTTGCAAGTTTTGGTACTTATGTACATCTCTGCAGGCACAATAGTTGGATATTTGTTTGTCTCATATGACTAATGAATTTAGTTAAAGGTCTGCAAGTTGTTCACCTGAATATAAGAAGTTTGCTACCTAAAATAAGAGTCTCTTTTCTTAGGGGATATGTATTCTAACTGACTAAGCCGGTCCTCTCCCAATGATCTCAATCTTTTCAACAGTATAAACCTCACACAACTTATAACTGAACCCACCAGCGTGTGCTCTACTTCAGCTTCCCTGCTTGATTTGATACTTGTCACCGATCCTGATTATTAATTATTAAATTCATTAAAGTAAGGAAAGCTAATAATATCAATCCCAATCTCTTTAACCAAGACATTTTAAACATAAACTGGGACAGGCTTCAATTAATTCCAGATGTTGAAGATTCATGGCATTTTTTCTACACTTTCTACACAGTTTCTCAAGGTTATAAACAAACACGCACTCTGGTCAATAATTAGAGTTAAGGGTAGACCACTTACTTTGGATTAAAGGAGAAAAAAAATCAAGTATCAAGTCATGTAACTTAAAATAACCCTGCCTGTAGTGTATTGTGACAAACATGAGAAAACCCTGCCTGAATAAACTCAGTCCACTGCATACAATTTAAAGGTGTATTTACACATTACTTTGATACAGTTATGAAAAGACAATTGTAGTAGGTAGAGAAGGAAGACAACTGGATAAAATGGAATTCTAGAATAGAAATGTTACAGTTATGGTTAAGGCGTTGTGCAATGTCCTTTTGGAGGTGTACGTAGGTATGTCAGGGCAGGGTGGTGCTCCCATTGGGCCATCCCCCTTGTTAAAAATCAACAAATCACCCTAGTGGTTAATGTCAATTATATAATCACACGTATACAAAGCCATTTGGTAATTTCACCAGTGACATTGAGAGAATGTATTGGCATCTAATTAGATACACAATCCCACAATAACTACAAACATCTATCCCAGAATATGCAAATATTAATATATAGATAACAGGAATGTGGTGTTATGCCTCTAATGAGGATACTTTTTTCAGAATACTGTTATAAAATTACCATAAAAAATTGACAGTACAAGTACAAGAAACCATCAATGACAATTGACATTAACTGTTTAGTATTTATAAACACATGACTGTATAAATAATACCATAATACTAGCTTGCTTCACTAACACCACACCAATGTGTTTCTCACAATACACTACAGGCAGGGTTATTTTAAGTTACATGACCCATTACCGTCTAAATTCCTTGAAGGACACACATTGAACATTGTGCAAAATAGCAGAGCCCGACTTATCGACATTTGCCTTTATTGATTTATCAGCTGATTTAAAAGGTTTTACAACCTAATATTTAAAAAGTATAATGTAGATAAACATGCTTGGGGTAATTAAAAATTGGTGTAATGACATAGTTTGGCCAGCGGAGTGCGTTTCAATGGGGGATAAAATAGCTGGTGTCAGGAAATGTAACAGCCACCTCATTGATGATTAAACCATAAACCAGCACAAACATGACAACTGACAACATAACATAAGCCACCATGTTCTGAAATGGCACACTTAGAAATGCTAACAAAAAGTAACATTTTGGTTTTAGGACATAAATAGCAAACTTTTGTTGATCTGGTCATTTTTTCGTTTTTATACAACCAGGAGTCCGTTTCTTTAAAAAATAAACCGGGCAGCTGGATCTCAAAGCAGCCGTGCGAGGCTTGACCCCACTGTGTGTCGGAGCTGATAGCCACCGCTTGTGATTTGTAACACACTATCCGCTACTAGGGGATGGAGGCTGATGGCAGGTTAACAAGGGGGATGCTTTTTGGGAACAAGGGGGATGGCGTCCCCCCTCATCCCCCCTCAAATCGCCTACTGACATTAACTTTCTTCCCTTGTCATCAAAGATGCAGGCCGTACGAGTACAGAGATCGCCAAAAGTACATTTGTTATGAGGGGCAACTGACTTTCAAATGCTTTATGGGATGTGGCGAGTGAAAAATGTTATCACCCACAGAAATGAGATGCTTTTTCCTGCATACTTGTTCTAAGGGTGGCTGTTGGCCTTTTTTGCATGGCTCAATTGTGTTCTCATGAAGGCAAGTTTGTATGGCCAAAACGTTGTGTAAATTTATCTGGCGCTGTGTGTGCAGACTTTATTCAGTTAATCATTTTGTCTTTGGCACCAGCGACCATTGGATGTGCGTAGTGCATCAAATATTTTTTTCTCCAGTCATGTTCCTGACTGCATTCTGAGTACAACATATTTGGTGGTGGGTGTTTTTGAACCTTCTGAAGACCAATGGGTGATACTGTGCTTTGTTGTTTCAGAGGCATTGCACAACATGTTGTGCCAGGGAACTGGACAGAGAGAAGTGGTCTGGATTTACAGGTGCACAATAATAATAATATAACAATAATAATGTAATACTTGACTTGACATCCGATATTTGCTGTCACTTTTATTTCAAGAACATAATTTTATTTGACTTCTTCCAACAGTGCATTCCTCACCAACCGCAAGGTGTAGACTGTGGAGTCTTCATGCTCATGGTGAGATTTTACTCAGATCTTGCACTCACATATTGCTAACTAAAACTTTTAAAATGTAAATATCACAACATTGTTTTATTCCCACTTATAGTATGCTTGGTATATTGGCATTAATGCCAAGATGGACTTCACTGTTGTAAGTGCAACTTGAAATTTAAATATAAAAATATTATGTTTAGAGTGAAAAAAGGTTTTATATCATGCTTTATTACATAAGATTTTATGTTTTTACTTCAGCATGACATGGCTGGAATTAGAAGATGGTGGTGTGCCGTCCTGGTGGAGAACTTTCAGCTTGAGGGGTACCAACTTATTTATTTTAAACCACAAAGTATCTTGAAGGAATATGGTTGTTGTGTTATCTGCAGCTGCAGGTATAGCAGAAAGTTTGCCCACTTTACTGCTGAAGGTGAAGCAACTCTGAGAGACAATGTCCCACCAGTCTTCAGAGTCAGCAGGAAAAGGAGGCATCAGAACATCACCATGGTGAGTTGTCATAACACATGACAATGACCCTCTGACATTGACTACTGATTAACTGTTCAAATATGTCTTTAGTGTCATTACTGTACTTTCAATCTATTGTGATGGCATCTTGAAAAAGTTACTTCTTTGTTGCCTAGAAAGTTTGGATCCACCATTCAAACACGTCCACCGTGTATGTCACAGGTAATTTGACTGGTTCATCGACTATTATACCTTAATTAATCTAGATAGTTTGACAGCTGTTCTATATATGATATTCATATTTCATATTTACAATACAATATATAAGTTAAATTACTTAAAATAACCTAAGCCTATGAACACATACACTGTTCATATGACCAGTGACATTTGGTGGTTGTGTTTGTATGTTGGATTCTGATGTTCTAGCCACTGAAGAATGGCGGAAGACTCAACAGCAGGGCAGGGAGAGCCAGCACACCTTGAACAAGAAAAAAACACAAAATTAAATAAAACACACTAGCCACCACTCTTCACTGAGAGGGTCATGAGGGGACACCAAGACAGGACTGAGCACACAGGACTGGAATGCGGGACTTGACAGTGACCACCATCTCTCCTCTCCTCTCTCTTGCTTCTACTACTTGCTACTTGCTTCCCCCTCCTCTGGCTGCACCTCACCGCTCCCTTTTAGGCTGGACACCCCCCGCCCCCATCTGATGATATGAGGGGGAACAGCTGCTGGTTGGAGGAGGGGCTATCCTGGGGAAGGAGAGCCCACACTCACACATCCACACACTCTGTAGTGGGAGAGTACCATCCTTATCCGTCCAATTATTCCACTATCTGACACTGTAAATCCGCTCAGAGCCTAAGTCCAAATCAGAGGCGAGGCAGCAGGTCTTCATTCCAACAAGGTGTTTATTCCAAGAGAAGAAGTTATAAATCCATGAGGTAGGCTACCCCGGGGCAACTGTGAAATCTCCCCGGATCATCCACTTTTAAACCTGGGGTCAAGGTCACCAGTGCCCACTTGGACCACCCCCCTTCGTCATCTCGTAAGACTGTCATCTACTATTCTCATTTTTGAATGTGTTCCTTAAAGCCTACTAAGTGTCTCACCCATGCCCCTATCTGTGGCCTTGGACCCAGATCATAGACATAATATACGTAGATGCCTCATAGACTGACGCTGCCTATTGGAGCTGACATATCAGCGCGGCCGCCATCTTGGATGGGTCTCCAATGTGACCCCCCCTGCATTTATTTCTACTGAGGAAGGTGTATCCCCAACTACAATAATCATAAACTCCCGAATTTTTACCGGATTTTCACATGGTTAAAAACGGCACAGATTAAGTTATGATACAGGGCGCTGTCAAAAAGATTATTTAAAAAAAATAAATAAATAAAAATCTTACTTGTGAAAGGTAATCCCCGCGATCTGGTAACAATACTGTGCCGGTTACTGCAACCATAAACTGCACAAAATACGGGCATAGTTGCTCACTCTCCATTGATTCCGATTGACTCTGGTGCTAGCCTACAGTGAGGAGACCCAACCAAGATGGCAGCGACGCGGGATTACGTTCCAGCACGCCATGAGGCGTCTACATATATTATGTCTATGCGTCAAGACGATCCCCGCTTCAAATCTGAACATGTTGGAGAAGCATGATTTTGACCAACTGGTTGTGGTCTTCCAAGCCAGGAAGGCTGCACTATGCAAGGACACACACCTCCAGATGATCAGGGGGCAGAGTTGTTCTATCTAGGTTTTACCACACCCACTTGTGATGTCGTTGGGGTTTGCCTCGCCCATTGGTTTTACCACGCCCCTCCTCCAGCGGCAACTTTGCATGCAGTTACCCATACTTGTGGCTGCTCTAACTTCCATCTCCCCCATCCCGTCAGTGCTCCGTCCAAAGCCACGCCCCACAAACTTGAACGCACATCTGGCAGTGGAACTCAGTAGGGAGAAGGAAGAGAGCTGAGTTAGCCAACTCATTAGCCATTCTCATGGCTAAAACAACACACAACGAAGCTAACATTAGCATTGGGCTAATACAAGCTACAAACAGCCCTTCACATGCCCCAGTTGTCTCCACCACTCAAACGCCACACTCGGGTCTGACTTCTGTCTGTATCCAGAGCCTTTTTTCGTCGTGGCCTTTCTTTTCCTTGCCTTTTTAGCGGGGTGAGCTGTTACAAGTAACGCTAGCTACATTTTCTCTGCCATTGTAACCAAATGAACGTCTTCTCCTGCAACTCTGTATTTCTGCAGAGGAGTGTGCTGAATATTTCCGGCATCAGTGAAATGTAACGTGTGCATGCGCGGAGGAGGGAGGGACAGAGTGGGGCGCATGTAGAACTAGACATGAAGTCATCTGGTTTTTTTTTTCTATTCAGGCCAAATAGCACGGATTGGTCAGCTTTTTCTCAGTCCTGTAGCTGCCACATAGGTCTGATTATTTTCGTTCCTTTTTCTGAATACATAATGTATTGACTACTCTCAGGATAGAAGGACCATTTCACCCAGTATATCACAATGTGTTTCTGAACAACATTACAGACCCTAGCTTTAATTACCCTCTCTGTACTATTTTTGGCCATGTCGCTGTCTTAAGGATATTTCTCTTAACTTTTGAAAGTATCCGCAAGTGTTTGTTGCTTTGGTGTCTTTGCCTGTATTGCTTGAGTGAACTCATTTTATTCTTTGAGTGTTTGTTTTTTATTTGCTGTATCAAATGTGTAGTATCAAATGCTCTTTTGTTACCCCCTGCATGAAACGGTTGTATTGCAGATGTTACATGTCGCCGTTGGACTACTTTCACTCTCTAATTTAAATTATTTCCACACTGCAGACATTTTGTCCACAGGTTTGCCAGAGTAACGTTACGTACCTGTCTGCATTCTGCCAGAAATTGTGCTCTGACATGAAAAAATAAAATAAAATCGGGCTTGGGTCCACGTTCAAAATTCAACCAATAGTGTCACTGCTTCAAAGTGATGTGACAGTGGACAGTTTGATTTTGTACCACCACATAACAGTGATAAAAAATAATGAGAATAAACATACATATGTATATCTGATCCCTTCTCGGGATTAAAATGTCCAATTCTGATCGAGTCTGAAACCACGTGATTGGCCCCAATTTCCGATCACGTGATCGGATCTGGACATCCCTAGTGGACACATCTCAAAAACATTTTAAAGGTGCAGTTGGTAACACTTACAAAAGTGACTTTTTGTCATATATGCTAAAACTGTCACTATGTAAAGACAGCATTATATGAAACTAGTAATCTGCAAAAAAAACAGGCTCATTAAATCCCGCCTACTGCTCCTATTGCAAATTACCAGAATCCACCGCAACCGAGCAACAAGAACCAATTACAGCCAGGATGGTGTCTGATGGACTATCTTGACAGCTGCGATCACTGCTCACGCACATGCTGCGGACAGCTCCCGCCCCCTTCCTCCTCAGCTCCACTCGGTCAAACTTACATCTCCGAGAGCGGCTTCAGGAGCTCAGAGAAAGTAATGGCGCAGCAACAGCCATCAACGAGGAAACAACTACTGATACCTCCGTTACCAACAACATCATACACAAGTAAAAAGAGGAAAGCCAGAAGAAAAAAAAGCACAAAAGAAAGAATTAGACAGAGCCCGGGATAAAACGTCGGAGTGGCTTTTCAGAGGTGGAGGGAGCTCCGTGATCTGGAAGGATTCAAAACCAACGCAGAGTTGGTGACTTTTCTGCTTGACAGGTAATTACCACTGCTTTACATTACATTTGATTTGATTGTTGGCGGGGCTAAACAGCTAATTGTAATTGTTACCGTAGTGCATGTAATGTTACTGTGATGTTGCAGTCGGGTTAACGTTAGCTTGTTTCCGATGCTAGTGCCAACGTTAGCTTGTTTCTGATGTTAACGCTAACATTAGCTTGTTTCCAATGCTAATGCTATCGTTACTGGTTGGCGTTGTTTTATGAGAAAGTAGCAGAAAATATCTTTATGAAGTGACCTGGCAGTCTTGTCAGTTTTGTTTTTGCCCTTACAATTATTTGGTACATTTCTGTGCTCTCACAGCTGAACTAGGTGTAAAAGTAAAGCCGACTCAGTTAAATACACTAGCCTGCATTTCTAAGTTCAAACTCTTATGTTCCTGTTCTTGTTCTGCTTTAGGACGTGGATTCTGTACCATATCACAGGAGAGCATGAGTGGTCCCTCGATGCCTGTCAACATAGTCCCTTGGAGGAAGACAGAGATGTCCACAGACCACCCAAGAGAAGACCTGATGGCTCCAAAGAGTATGTTATAAGCATAATGAATGTTATTAAGTCTATCTTAATTTCTCACCATCTCAGCCACTATGTTCTGTACCAACAAAAAATGTTCAGAAACCTGGATAAGGTTTTTTCATGCAACAGTATGACTGGGATAACATGTTTACATATTTATAGAGTTATTACTTGTTTTTGACAAACATATTTGCTTTTGAGACATGCATGCCTAGACCAAGACACAGAGATTCCAATTTCTTACATGAAGGTTAGTTTTTTAAAACTATTCTGAGGGGTATTTCAATAAAATAAGGTAAGTGCAATGTTTGCAACATGTGCAATGTTGCGCTAGCGGCAAAAGCCGAACTAATGTGAGTCAGCATTCTACACAGAGTAATTAGAGCGACGCACCCAAACACTGCATTGCCAGGTGCAAGATGATAATGAGGACAGCAGCAACAGGTTTTGAAGAGAAGGAGCTACTAATATCTTGGTGCAAGACATGAAGGTAAGCAAAACAATTTCATCTCTAAAGTGATTTTTTGCACATATCCGTGTTACTGTTGTTCCTCACTCTGATAAGAAAATCTAGTTTGTACATGTCTGGTCTCGCTATGTTTAAATATCGAGGCAAACTCACCGAAGCAGAAGCAAATATCCAAATGTCAGTATCCTAGCTAGTTCTACACAATGTTGTGACGTTAACCACGTAACTTTAACAGTCTTGGCTGTTGCATTTCGATAAATAATACATTTATTGAGTAAAGTAATCAATAGTATCGACCCGTGACAAGTCGGGAAGGATGGTTACTCGTACAATGAGATGTTTGCCTCTACATTGTGTTTCTACTTCTCGTACTTATTGTGAAATGAGGAAGGGACATTGCAGCCTTTTTTGCCACAGTAAATAAAAAAGTGAGAGAAACATGTCAAGGTATTGAGAGAGCTGAGGATTTGGTGGATGTTGGAGAGAAGGCAGGTGATGAAAGTGAGGGCACTGACACAGAGAGGGACACTCCAGAGGGTGAGAAGGGAGAAAACATACAGGGACAGAGAGAGGAACAGCCAGAAGAACAGCAAGTGGATCAATGTGGATCACACTCTGCACCATTAGGTTTGTGATGTAGAAAAGGTGTTCTTGTACAGGCCATTTGCAAAGCAGTGTCAGTACAGTTCATAGTACAATGTGTCCATAAAATGGTGCTTTCTGCCATAAATTATTTTTTGTGTCATTGATGTGTGATTCTTATGTTAAAAAAATAAACAAATACTTGGCCTACATTTTGAAATACATGCATACAACAGTAAATAAATGTTGTGCCCAGTGTTTACTGTGCATCTTTCCACAGATATCAGCAAGTCCAAGAACAGGTAGCAGTACAGCCGAAGTTAAACATATATAAACTTTTGTATGATTTTAATGTAAAGCAAAATTAAAGCATTTAATGTTTAAATATAATTTGTTTCCGTTTTTTTAATGTGCCCCTCTGATTAAACACTGGCCCCACCTTGGCCCCCCTGTCTAGAACCACCACTGAATATTTTGATAAGTAAATTTTGAACAATATGAAAAAAGAATCTATGTACAGCAGTGGAGAGGGAGGGGGAGGGATCTGAAAGTTGTACTTGCTATGTCCTCTCTCTCCTCCAAGTTACCAACTGCACCTTTAAGAGTTTTTACTAATATGTCCACATTTTACAGAAATAAACAGAAACCAAGGGATGTGTGAAATGTATAAATGGACAAATGGATTTCAGTTTATAATAGCCTTGTAATGGTGTTTGCAGAAAGGTTAGATCGTTCTTAAAAGAGAAACACAGCAGTAAACTCTTGAGATTTCAGTTTGTGGATTTGGGGGTACTTTTTGGTGTTATCACAATGTCTGATGTACATCTTTAAAGGTCCCACATGATAAAAAACATGTTTTCTCTGGTCTCTACATATATAAGCCGGTCCTCCCTGAGCCTGCCAACTCCCAGAATGAGGAAAACAAGCGATTCCGGCATGGTCTCTGCAGCCCACCCACTGGTAACACGGCGCTCCTTCAGTCTGTTCAGAATCTGCTCCTTTCGTTACATAAGGAGGGCGTTCATCCCCGAGGTGAAGTTCGGTGTGTCCCGCAGTGAGACAGCAGTGTTTCACAATGTCATCGCTCAAAGCTAGATACGCAAATAGCTCTGTTGTTGGTCGTAAAAATCAACCTAAGTGCCTATATTCTGTCCCAGCTACAGAACAACAGAAGAGCCAGTGGTTGCATTTCATATTTTAAGACAGTTTGCCGGCTACGGTTCGTGTTAGCTTGTGTGTGTGTGCTAATCGCTTCACATCGGACTGCTTCAGTAACGAGGGTCAGTACAAAGCTGGCTTTGCCTCGACACTGACCCTAGTAAAAGGATCAGTCCCAACCATACCAGACCTGCAACTGCACCCGAGCCTCCGAAAAGTGTCGCCACGGTTTAATAGTATTTACAGTTGCCTACGAGTATGGTGAAGTCAGCTGGAAATCAGCTGACTAGTTAGCACCACTTTGGTCCGCTATGCAGTGGAGTTTGAAGCAAGTTTAATGTGAGTGATATTACGATGGAGCTTGGTTGTCAAAGTAAAAAGTCTGGAAACGTGCAGACTGGAGACAGAGACGATGCTAACAGTGTCCAAGAGTTTGGAGACTGTGTTGGAGACAAACACAGCTTTCTCTAGCTGTTAGCCATTAGCTTCATGGTGGTAAATGTAACAACACATACGAACAAACTAACATTATACAGACACACTAACCATTCTGAAACGTCCTGCTGCAGCCGCAGAGTCTGTACTTCTTCAGGAGCCTCTGGGTCCCATTCCGGGTAAAACTGGTATGGTTGAACAAAAAAATCTTTGCGAGCCATAGCAATGCATTTATATACATCCACCGTAAACATTAGCGCATGCTACTGCTAACGCAAGGGGCATCCTCTCCCTGAGAGTGATGTAGCAAGCAGGGCTCTCCAAGTAGGTGTTGACAGACGGAACTCATTAGCATTTAAAGGTGCAGGCACAGAAACAGACTGCTTTAAATAGAGCTCTGTAGAGCGACTTTTAGACAGCTGAAATTCAGGACCAGGGATGGGTTTGGGGCAATGCATATCAAATACAGAGCTGTTGGGCCTCTGACAGCTTTGTGAAATTGATGAAAAACAGTATGATATGGGACCTTAAAGTGTCCAAGCAGAGGAACAGGGCCAATGATTTCTCAGAGACACATGATTCTGGGTTCTGTGACTTCATTAAAAGGTGCCTGGACTGAGACAGTATACTGCGACCTTGGTGCATTCCTCTAGTGTGCTGCTTGCTACATTCACTTCATTGAGTTTATTGTCCTGCAGTAGTGGTCTGAACAAAGTGGTGACCTTTAATTAGAGAAGGTGCAAAGTTCTCTTCTGAGGAGTATCAATAATGCTCGAGATCCTCCTCCCACCTCTCCCACCCTTACCCTGGTGTGTGTGTTCGTTGATCTGTTCATGCGTGTGCTTTCTTGTTGCATGTTTGACTTTGTGTGTGTGTGTGTGTGTGTGTGTGTGTGTGTGTGTGTGTGTGTGCACATTACCATTTTTCAGTTTTGATGGGAGGGCATCACTTTCCCACTGGTCAGGGGCTGGAGCTCACAGATCCTCTGGGGTCAAAGGTCAGTTTGGCCTATAGGGTGACATCATGACAGCTTAGAGAGGTCAAGATAGGTCAGCGACAGAAGGAGAGGACATTGTAATGACAAAAGAATTGACAACATGAATAGAGAAGCATTATGAAAGAGAAAAGTGTTTAAACAAAGAGTTTAGGATGAAATGAAGGAATCCATAGACATGTCCCTTCAATGCCAGTCACATTTTGGCTACTTTGCACAGCTGATTGAACACACTAGGGGATATATGTTTATTAGAATTAATTATTTGTGTCGGTATAGGATGGTTGTCATGGTGAAATACTTGAAAAAAATACGTGAAAAAATCAATATAGAATGTAAGAAACCAACTTCTCATTTTTTTTTTTTTTTTTAATCAAGTTGTGGGACTTAATTAAAAAATGTATCTTATTAATTAGAGGCTTTGTAATTAATTAATCTCAATTAATCGCACATCAATATTTGACATGAGAGTCAACATTTTTCAATTTAAATCAATTTTGGTTATGTGACTGAATCAATGAATAGACTCATAAATGAGCTTAATAAAGAGCTCCAATAAATCTACTTTCGCTTACTTTCCAGTGTCATAAAGCTGATGAATTTGTTTGGAATTGTCTTTCTGTATGGCAGTTCATACGTTGGGTTGGCCGACGCTGTAGCACCACTTCTAGTCCCTGATCGTCTACCACCGAGAGTGGCTGCCAGTCCACTGCAATCCACCTTGCCAGTGTGTTTGTTTCCACCTGGTAGTTTTTTAAAACTAAAATTTACGCCCGCCGAACGCAACGACTTCTCATCGGTTTCCATCTCGTGTTGTGTCCTGTGCATCAGTATTATGGGTTTGCAGGGAACTCATGTAACAAGTAACGTTCCACGCTGTTTGGAGTGCAAAAATGAATTGCGATTAAATGCGTTATTTTTTTGTTGCGTTTTTTTTTTTCTGTAATTAATTCATTGTAATTTACGCAACAAAGTCCCAGCCCTAATATTTATATCTTGTTCAAAATGTATTTTGTTGTTCACTTACCTACATCAATGATGAAATTTAGACTGGTATATACAGAACAATAGAAAAACGTTGAATACTTCCTTGTCACCAGACTGAATGGCAGCTTTTTTGGTTCTAGATAGAACCCTCACCACTCCTCTCCATTCATCCAGGCCTTCTGGTTGGGGAATGATCTTACCGTCTTGGTGTTCACCACATCATCAACACATTTTCTGATATATGATGTCACTGAAGATTAATATTCTTTGAGACTGATGTTGTTATCCTGAGCGGCAGCATCTCTGATTATTTGCCAATCTGTAGACTCAAAGCTGTCTTTGTGTCTGAAAGTGCAGGTCTTAAAGGCCCTGTAGCATTTCTCAGAAGATGAAAGAAGAGCACTAACTCTATGAAATCATGGACAGAGCCACCATGATGTCACCCTTAGGTTTCTGAAGAACCAGAATTAAGCTCAAAGTGCCTGACTCTGCCTAACTCCCAGCTAATCAAAACTGGGCAAAGAGATGGAGCTTGCCTTGTTATTCAAACAAACCCACCTGTCTGGAGGCGACCAGGCTGGCAAACTGGTAGTGGTAGTGTTGTGGCTAACTGTTGTGGCAAATTCCATCGGTCTTATAAAACATGTCCCTTGAATAAAATAAAACTTAAATGAAATCTTCTGAATCTTTCAGTTCCTCTTCTCAGAGATGGTAGAAGTCAATTATAAACACTGCTGTGTTCGGGAAGCTGAGATTTTCAATACTTCTAATTGCTTATGTGTCAGTGGTCTCTATGTGCACAATGATATTTTCACAGTTGGGTTTGCAGCCAGATTATGTGGAATTCTGTCTGTCACATCAGAGACCACATCCTTCTGAAACTAGTACTATTTTGGCATTTTTCAAGCTAATGCGTAATGTATCTTTTAACAGCATAATGTGTCATCATTAGCTTGTCCTATAGGATTTTATAATTACTCTCATTACCTACCCTGCTGAAGTGATCCAGGTCATCTAATGGAGATCCAGCTACAGCCAAGCAAATCTGTTTTCAAGTTGTACACCTGTTTGTTAATGATGGGTGTTGCAAGTTATATCTTTTGTATATTTCCATGGCTGCCAGTGCTACCACCCACTGGTAGTGGGTAGTAGCACTGGTAGCGCAGGTCAGCCAGTTGCACCATATTTCTCAAGGCACTGTGATCTGGGTTTTACTCATCCACACATTTACCAAATGAATGATTAATTCCAGAGATGATCACTACTTGCAAAAGTAGAGCAATTTCAGATTCTGTTGTCCACTATATGAGGTCCATATTATGTCCATGTTTTCTTACATTAGCCTTCCACTTCCACCGTGTTTTCAATAACTGCAAATGCAAGGATTATGCAAGGATTTAACATTAGCCATAGAAATAGAAAGAAAAAAAAAACATTGATTTGTTGTCATCATTTTTAATTATTTTTGTGTTGGAAAAATACATACATACAAAAGTATGGATAATGCTCAATGATTAAACAAAAAAAAAAACATGGGTAGAGGCTTTGCTCAAAAGACCTGTAGCTGATTACAGTTGGGGGAAAAAAATGTGGAATAGATTCTTTCTAGAGATCACATATCCACTGTAATCTCCACAAGGCAAGTCTACTGAGATCATCAGGGTTGCCACAGAAAATGACACAACTGTTTCCACAGACTGACTGGTACCAACATGATAGATAACCAGATGTATAAAATAAAAGAGTTGCCCCTTAAATAATGAAAATACCTCATCGCAGAATATAAGGTGGAAAATCACAATGGACATTTGTATGCATGATCAGGTCATAAAGTAGTTGGCTATAATTATAACATCGAGTGGGGGAAGTATGGCAGCCTCTGTGTTCTCTGTGCTCCCACACTGTCTGCCTCTCCTGTTAGCAGAGAGACAATAACAACAGCAGAAGCTTTCTATCTGCACCTGAAAATCTGCTCTACGCCTATGCAGATGCTTTTATAAGCATCCATGTGTCTGTATTTGCAGTGCATATGTGTGTGTGTGTCTGTATTTTCAGAGTGACTGAATGTGTGGGAGTCAGCAAGGCTGCATTTCCTTTCTGTATAATGAGCCTCTGCTCTGTTCAGAGGACGAGAGGAAAAACTAAAAGGATGTCTCCCACCTCTGACACATTTACCTAGATAGGTGCCTTACACAATCACACTCATTACCATGATGAGATATATTGGTTAGGGAACTGTCAAACAAAATCCGAAACAGTCATCGGTATGAATGGAATCGAAGCCTATTCAATAGCAGCCATTAAGCACTGCTGGCATTTTCTCTCTGCCCTGAAAACTCATCTCAACCTGGCGGGGGTTGGGGACCACTTTGTTAACCTAAGAGTTACTTGATGGCATGATAAAAAAAAGACAGTGTATCCCTGGGCTAAATCAAAATGCCTTCCTTGCACATCCCTGCAGGGGTTCAGAGACTTTCCCTACCCTTTCTTCTACACTCATGCACTTTTTGAGTTTGATGTTGAGTGTGGATACAGTATCCTTTCTGATAAGAAATGTTTTCTGGATGATTCTAATTAACCACGTCTCACATCATCTCCATGCAGGTATTTTTTTGTTCTCAGCCACTTTTTCTGAAACTTTAACTGTTACTTGCTGTTTAACTCTGCAATAACTGCATTTACCACAAAATTTTGCATGTCCACCAGCACTGAAAAACAAGACCATGCAATTTGCCTCGGTAGATGACCATTACATCATATTAGATCTTACTTTTGTTTTGCTGAGTGATTCAAACTGGGGAAGCACCTGTGAACATGGCAGAGAAATACGAGACCTGTATAGAGTATTTACAGTACAGACCATAATATTCTGGTTTCTACAGCAGTACTGTAGCTAGCATATCTGGGTTTCTGAACTAAGGACCACCTATTTCTATGCTCAGCATCTAACTAGAATACTCCAAACACCTTATTATGAATGGTGATCATTTTCCTCCTACACTGAGAAGTGCATGTCCTTCCGCTGTGCCCCAGATATACAGAAGTGCGTTTGCTGCTGCAGTCTGTGCAGAAAGCTCATATTGCTCATATGTTCTTTATGCATGTGTGGGTATGTGTGAAGCCTGAAAATACCCCTGCCTCTTTTTCATTCTGAAGAAATGCATTTCTTATCCCTGCTGATTGTACTGAAATTGTGAAGGACCTGAAACTCAACAGATCCTATGTTATGTAAAGTAACATATGCAAACATGTATTTATTTGATCCTTTTTACATATGTACATAATATGTTTTGCTGATTTCTTTTTCATGAACTGTGTGTAAATGTGCATTTTAACATACAGTTAAAGACTATAATAATACCATGATGATGTTGAAGTTATTAGATGTATAGCATTGATGTTTTCTTTTATAGCAAAGGAGTCGGTCATGTGTTGTCCACTATATGAGGTCCATATTATGTCCATGTTTTCTTACATTAGCCTTCCACTTCCACCGTGTTTTCAATAACTGCAAATGCAAGGATTTAACATTAGCCATAGAAATAGAAAGAAAAAAAAAACATTGATTTGTTTGGGTAGAGGCTTTGCTCAAAAGACCTGTAGCTGATTACAGTTGGGGGAAAAAAATGTGGAATAGATTCTTTCTAGAGATCACATATCCACTGTAATCTCCACAAGCCAAGTCTACTGAGATCATCAGGTTTGCCACAGAAAATGACACAACTGTTTCCACAGACTGACTGGTACCAACATAATAGATGACCAGATGTATAAAATAAAAGATTTGGTTCGTTCATACAACTCTCACCCAGGTGACTGGGTTCCAGTCTCATGTAAAGTCAATCAGTAATGACTGCCTTATGCAGTCCCAGTTCATGTGATGCATTTCCTAAAAAAGACATCATGTAAAAATTTTAATTGACTACATGGGACCTTGCAGAATCCTAAAGCTGTACTCCAAATACTTCTGTATTTTTGAAGTTTGGCCCTCAATGCTCAATTTCACCATCTTTGTGAATCTTTAAATGCAATTGCTTTTTTTCACTGGGTTAGGCTGACATTTGTCCTGAACTAGAAACCCTCAGAATAATTTGCAACATGTATTCATTTCAATAGTTTTTCTTGAATGTTTACAGTATCACATTAATAACAATAAGACCCCACCCATGAAGAATCTTTCATTTTCAATTATGAATATTGCCACTTCTTTTTACTTTCTTGCAGCCAAATTTGTGTTTCTGTGTAGTGTTTATGTAGTTTCTATCACTAGATATTATTTGGTTTTGCATAAAAAGTTGAGTACTACTGAAGCTGAGAATGGCCATGGGTTTTTCTTTTGTTAATGCACTCGTGATAACGACTTATTATCTGGTTGTTTCGATATGTAACAAAGATTGTTTTCTCGTGATAACCAATTAATTAATGATGTGTTCGTAATATTAAATGAATGAATAAATGTTTAATTACATTTCACATTACATTGCTATGTTAATGTTAGCCTACGTTTACGTTACCTTAGCTGAAGCAGCCAGATAGAGGGGAGTTTGTCACCCTCTCATCTGTAGCCCCTAAACAAACCCAGTCAAGTAACATGAAGTGTAACTTACCGGTAGGCTACAGATACAGCTGGCTAAGGAAGCTGTTCGTGGCAGCTCTTGTAGGTTGAAATCAAGATGAACACATTATTAATTAATTCATTATCACAAGAAAACCGTCTTTGTTATATGGAGATAAGGAAATAAATTAATTTGTTATCACGAAAAACAACCTTCGTTATATCGACGTAACAAGATAATAAGTTGTTATCACAAGATAACAGTGTATACAAAAAAAGAAAACTGCATGGCCGTTCTCGGCTTCCACAGAGTACAACTGATCTTGTTAAATAGGTTATAGTGTCAAGGCTTATAAAGCCGTGTTTTTAACATACTTTGATGGTTTATTTTTCCAGGACAGATCATTTAAATTTCCTTAAAACCTTTTAATGTGAAACTGTTAAAAATAATAGAACATATAAAAATACTTGTTATATGTCTTTTTTGATATCTGATTTCATTATGTTCAGGAACTTTCAGCTAAACCAATTTAATCCTCATAAACCATATAACTGCTGGAATGTCTGTCCACCTAGCACTTAGACACACAGCACTGCAGCAGTCTATCTCTGTAAAGAGACAGTTTGCTGCCCTACTTCCTCCAAAATAGGTCAGATCAAATCACCATAGGCCATAATCTGCATCTCCAAGCACTAATTATAAAACTTCTCCTCTCACTCTACAGCTATTTCAATATGGGCCTGCTCGGCTGCAACTTGTACAAGCTGTTTCCAAATGCTTAATATATATACCAATTAAAGTATACCTCTGTGTCTAATTTAGGGTAAATTGTTGGAACATGTGGGTGGTCCTGAGCAAAATGCTTCTGTACTCCCCTGGTTACTCTGGGAGTCTGATAAGGGCTGTGAAAGAAAATGAGTCTGCAGACAGAGAGGTTTAATACACAGGTGGTCACAAAGATGAAAAATACAGTACTTCAAACAGACAGTAAGAGAGATGTGATTCATAGGATCAGCCTGGATTTTATTGTATTCTCTCTTTTATCCATAGGGATGCGTATTTCCAATGGTTTAATGCACATCTACAGATGCGTTTAGACTGAAACTAAGCTGAGAAACATAAACAGTGGCTCTGTTCATCTATGGGGGTCAATTGTTTGCCATAGTTTGGTTTCATTTTAGAGGGAATGGTCAATGGAAATCAATACAAATTTATTTTGAGTGATAAACTTACGCCACAACTCCTTATGGCAGGAAAACCTAGCCCAAACCTAACCCTTCAAGGATCCTGATCCACAGAGTATACTCATCTAACTGAGGACGAGGTAGATCATAGGATGCTCTTTGTGGACTACAGCTCCGCCTTCAATATGGGCATCCCTCACAAACTCAACAGTCTAACATAAATAGAAGAGACTGAGGTAATCAAAACTTGGTGAATATTGACTGAAAAAAAGTTACTCAGTCTACCTATAAGCTGCTGTTGGTGTGGCAAGAAACATAATGGTCTGTTATTCATGTAAGATATTCATGTTTTGTCAATGCAGATACTCAAAACTTTTTACAAACACAAGAAAATTGTACGAAATTGCTTTGAATCACAGCACAGAACAGCAGGACAAGTACAGCATTATCTTGTGAAACATATATGTACAGATGGGATACAAATTAAATGAAAGTATCAAGTAGGGCTTGAACGCTTGATTCAGACCAAATGAGTTGGTGTGGCATAAATGAAAGGAGGGTAGTCCTTTTTGGCTTCAGTGGTGCAAAAGGAAGAAAATGAAGCAGCCAGCTGCAGCAAAAAGTTGAAAAAGATTCAACTTTCCAAGACACACAGCCCAACATCATGTTGTGGTGGCCAATCACAAGCTGGCAATCAGACTGGCAGCATAAATCACATGATCAGCGGGGGTCACAACACATCACACACACGCTGAGTGACAATCCCACACCACCGCATAAGCTTAACGCATTTCCCCACACTGCTTAATTTAGTTTGAAAATAACACTTTGTCGTGCCTTGGCATTGATTTGCCAAGTCTCTGGAAGTTTACTGCAGGGATGAGCACCCTTCTTCTAAAAGATATTCCCTCCTTTGGTGTTTACATGATACTTGTGAGGAGCGCTGTCGTATTAGCATATCATATTCAAGATTCAAGAGTCAAGATTAGAAGTGTTTATTGTCATATGCACAGTAAAGGAACATGTTCCTCTGTACAATGAAATGAATTTGCTGTCCACAGAATGCAGCAATGCAATAAATAACTACATACAACGTAAATAAAAAAAACATACAAAGTAAAGCACTTTAAAACACTTTTACACAGCACATGCAATAAATAAGAAAAAGCAGAAACAATGATAACAATAATGCAACAGTGTAAATCTGAAATCTGTGCAATTATGCATGTGCAAAAACGTAACAGTCACAACAGTTGTGAGGTAGAATAATCTGCTGTTTAGGAGTCTGATGGCAGTGGGAAAGAAATAGTTCTTTAGTCTGGTGGTCTTGTATTTAACACCTCTGTAACTCCAAACTAAGGCAACTTGCCAAGCTTCCTTAGCCTCCTCAGATAATACAGCCGCTGCTGGGCCCTCTTTACCAGCTGTGTTGTGTTGAGTGACTAAGTGAGGTCGCTGACGTGGATGCCCAGGTATTTAAAGCTGCTCACCCTCTCTAATTCAAGCTCCCGGATGTACAGTGGCTGATGATATCTTCTCTTCTTCCTTATGTCTGTGTTGAGGGTGAGGTTGTTGTCCTCACACCAACATTACACCAGACTGGCCATCTCCCTCCTGTAGGCCGCTTTGTTCCTGCCAGTGATACATCCTATCAATGCGGTGTCATCCGTGAACTTTAGGATGGTGGTGTCATTCAGTGCGTTTACATGACACTCAAGAAAACAAAATTACTGGGTAAGTCTGACTATGATCAGATTTTCAAGATGCGTGTATACACCTTAGTCTGACTAAAATCAGACTGGATCAGATTTCTCATAGTCGCAGTAAAACACCTAGATTATTCGATTGATAATCGCATTACTCCTGCATGTATAAGTTGCATCAGATCAGATCAGATTTTGTGTTCTGCACAGGCTCAAGCCTTTTTTCCCGGGGCTGTGAGCTGGAATTAGAAGGACGGCAGTGGCGTCTTTCCCCTGAAATAACCGCAAGCAAGAGCGCCATTGTGCATCTAGTTTGTACACCATATACGAAATGTACAAAGATGAAGCTCTTCGTACGTCATCTATTTTGTATGCCAAGGCAGAGTTTGTTGTTGCTGGTGATGTAAAGAGGTCAGCTGGAGGTGGCTCTATTATCACTAGTTGAAATGACTACAGCGCCACCTATCATACCGGGGTATGACATGCTTCAGCCAATAATTCGATTTTCTCACTGGCATGTATACTTGGACAATTGCAGTTGTCTGATTGAGTAGCATAGTCGAATTATGGCAGTAATCCAACTAAGCTGTGCATGTAAATGTACTGTTTGTGGGAGGTGGCACAGTCGTAGGTGGATAGGACGGGACTGAGGACACATCCCTGTGGAGTGTTGATGTTTGTGATAATGCTGGCTGAAGTCCTATTACCAATCCTGACAGATTGGGGCCCGCCAGTCAGAAAGTCTAGGAGCCAGTCACAGATGGTGAGGTGCAGACCAAGTGTAGTATTAGTATTATAACAATGCTCTATGGGCACTTGCCATCGTTAAAACATCAGTGCTTTTGTAGTTGCCTTTAACAAGTAGTCTGGAGCTAGTTGTACAGTGGATACCACTGTCTTGTGGAAATTGTAAATACAATTTAAAGATCTGAACAAGCATTCTAGGAGGTGGAGTCTGACACTTCTTTCAGCATCCTTTGGAATTATGTTCAGGGTGGACAAGTCTACATCTCAGAAATTATGCTGTTAGTGCCAATATGGAAAATAATGTGCCTTTTATATAACAAGGTAAAAACATTCCCTTTCCAGTGAAGGAAACTGCCCCAAACATTCCTCAAAAATAAGGCTGTGACGTTGTGTCTGATGCAGGCAATGAATACATTGTGATGGCACTGATGACAGACTGTAAGCATTGCATTAGAGTGAAGCTTTAGTTGGTATGCTGGAAATGTGGTAGTGTCCTAAATATGCCAGTGATACATGGTAGATGAATAACTTCCATTTCCAATCCTCCTGCATCAGTGTTTGTAATGGCTGGTCAAGCACATCTGCATGGTCAAAGTGTGTGTGTGTGTGTGTGTGTGTGTGTGTGTGTGTGTGTGTGTGTGTGTGTGTGTGTGTGTGTGTGTGTGTGTGTGTGTGTGGTTAAGGATTTTTATTGATAAGACTGGAGTACTGATATGTCCTGTCAAAGACCTCCAATTAATGTACAGATTTTTTTAACTGTAAAACTGATCTTTTGATAACCTTAAGCGAGCCCTAGTTCCAGACAAGAACATTGATAATATTATTCTTACACCCGGTGACAATGTTTCAATGAATGTGAACTGATTCAATTTTGTCTCCAAATTAAGACGACCTCCGCAATTATTACAAATTACTCGTCAATCGGAAAAACTGGATCAACACACAATTCCCGAATTCTAATGGAGAGTGGTTTGACGCAGCTTTTCGAGCAAATGCCGCTTTTATTGGTAATTCACGTTTTTCATCGCAATCTTCTAATTTGTCATTTTTGTCTGAAGCATTTTTTGTTTGGGAGGGGCTTTTAGTTCTTCTCATAAATACATTTCTTCATCCAATATCTTTTTGTCATGGGCTTGTAGGCAACTTCCTTATATTCACTTCATGCATTGCGCAGCCTAAATGACTTTTCAATGGGCTGCCCTGTCACTCAACAACCAATCATCATTGTCACCGCTTCTAAGTGCATCCTTATAAAATGACGTCATCCATAGCAACAGAGTTACTTCTAGTTTAGGGGTTCAGTGTTACGCTGAGATAAAAGTCTTTGTGAGTAGGGGCCCAGATCTGACTTATCGGTAAAGACCAGGGCCCGTATTCACAAAGACTTTTATCTTAGCTTTAGGAGTACTCCTAAATCGGACTATAAGTTTTTATGTAGGAGTCATCTCTTAAAAGTAATTCACAAAGCCGCTGAGACCTACTTTTAGTTATGAAAACATTGAACTCCTAAACTAGAAGTAACTCTCTGTTGCTATGGATGCTATGGACATCATTTTATAAGGACGCACTAACATTTAACATTGTGTACTGGAGTGTATGTAGCTAAGTCAAAATTTCTTATTTTGTTTTGTTTATTTACTTTCCCTAAAATCTTTCTCTTGTGTTGTGAACTTCCCCAAAATGATTTTTTCCTCCTTAAAAAAAAAAAAAAAAAAGAAAGAAAAAAGAAAGGTTCCTACGGTGATTTTCAATTGTATCCCCTTTCTTCCCCTGGGGTGTTGTTTTGGCGTTGCACCACCTAGTGTCATATAGCTGTGTGTGCTCGGAGCTGGTGAGTCACTTCATGAGGCGCTCTCTCCATTGTCTTATTATATATTTTTCTCCATTCAAACCACAATATGTTGATATATGCTGTAATGTAACATGCTAATGAAGCTTTTGGCCAAGCCTCTATTGATCAATAACTTGTAAATTGAATCTTAAACTAAGTTATTCATGCAGAGTTAGCCTTATGCTAGCTGAACCGTTTTTTTTTCTCTGTTTCTCTCCCTTTCATGCTGATGTCGTGAGGTTGTGCTCTGCATGCCATAGCTGTGTAATAATTGCATTATTTCATATGTAATGTGACGTTTTACTGTGGTTATGTGAATTTTTTTTAAAATTTATTTTAAACATATATATAAACAATGTCCTCGATCCTCGGATTCTTCCTGCGCACAGCACGATACGCTTACTTGCTCACAGCTTGACCTCGGCAATCTGCAGTGGCTGATCTGATGGATCCGGGTCACAGCACCATTTGTAGCAGCTGATTTTCTGCGTTGTGTTGTGTAGTTAGGAAGTGAGACGCACACTGGAGTTGAGCATCTATGGGAGTTTAATCTTAAGAATGAAGAAAAAAAACAGGGCTCTCACACACACAGAGCCACACTGCATGTACAGCCTCTGCCAAGTTTAACGGTACTCTCAGTTTCCATGGTTTCCCAAGTAATGAAGAGCTGCGGAAGTGGTGGATGGTGAATATTCGCCGGGAACATTACACTCTTACAAACCACTCAAAAGTATGTAGCCAGCACTTTACCAGCAACCAACTCATACCTGCTAAATCTTTCAGTGGGAAAAGAAGGCTACACAAGGGAGCTTTGCCCCAGCTTTTCAAGTGGAACGACCATACACCCCCTCCACCACGAAGCACTGTATGGGACCGAGTCACCCGGAGACGGAAGATATCGATGACGCTGAATCTATGAATGGTGATGGAGAGTGCTGAGACTCAGAACCAGCTGCTGCCCAGGGGGGTATTCCAGAAAGTGGGTTTTGTGAAATCTCTGAGTTTGTTAACCCTGAGATGAAAGAAACTCTGAGTTTTCGGTTCTAGAAAGAGAGGTAACTTACTGCTGGCAGATTTACCCAAAGAAACCCTGAGTCTGACGGAGCTGTCTGACAGCGGCTGTCCTTTCCTTCTCAGTCCAATCATGTTGAAGCAGAAATAATTCACAGTTTTACACCGGGAGGAGAAATTAGATTTATTTAGATGAGCTCTCACTCCCTGATGAGGACTGAACCGAACAGTAGACCACTTCTCATCAGTCCGTCATTTATATTCTCCTGCTGCACAGCGAATATCAGGCTACACGTCATCACTGACGTGCTCTCAGATCTGAATAATCCTCATCGGTTTTTTTTTTGTTTTTTTGTTTGTTTTTTAATCATTTCGCAGGTTAATCAATCACCTTCCAGTAGCCAGAAAAAGAGAAACTCACATTTAATTTGGCTTTCTTTATTTCCCCACAGATAACTACAAAAGTAACCATCAGTATAGTCCATTGTATTTTTTCCAACAACGTAGTTTCATAGTCCGTGTTTCTAGTTTGCTGCTGCATTGAGTATAAGATTAAATGACTTCTTCAAAATTCAAAATGAAAAGAAGGCCGCATCTAAAACTCTGTCAGTGATTTTTATTACGGCCACAGCCGTGTTACTTTTTTTGTTTTCCCAGAAAATCTCTGCTTCCTTGGTGAATCACAGTATCGAAGCTCAATCGATGATGGCTTTTTACTAGTCGTCAGGCACAAGCTCAACTCAGAGTTAACATACTCAGAGTCAACTTACCTAACTCAGATCAGCTGTTCTGGAACTGAAAACTCAGAGTTTCACTTCACAAGGTAAGTCAACTCAGAATCCAGGGTTAGGCTCAGAGTTTGTTGAACCTCCTCTCTGGAATAGCCCTCTGGATATGGCACTGAACAAAAATAAAATCTTGGAGGAAGAAACTGAATAGCTAAAGAGGGAGATGGAGCGACTGAAGCTTCAGGCAACTTTTGGAGTCAAACAATTCGCAGCATCCAATGAGGATATTCGGTACTACACAAGGTATACTTTGTTTCTTTATGTTTATGAAAGGCCTGACTGATGTTATACAATGAGACACATAGGCTACTCCTGATGTTATTATACCTGTAAGCCTTTCCTCATTTTAAATACATGAATGAATAAATGAATGATGGATGCTAATTCAAGGTGGGGTGGGGGACAGACTAATATGAGAGGAAGAGTGTTAGAAAGACAGGGAAAGAAAGTTACTGTCGAGTGAATTCTCCCTTTTTCCCGAGGTCAAGCCCTGGAGGTCAATAGAGAATGCTGGACACAACTCGTGCTTGCTTTTAGTTATTTGTTTTATTCATCAGGACTGGGATGCAGCAGCAGGTTGATAACCTCAAAGAAAATAAACAAAGAATCAGGCAATCATTAAACAAGTACAAAATCAATGTCCTTATTAATACCTGAACATGAATAAATTATTAAATAAACTTAAGTTAAAGAATTAACTAATCAAATTCATTAATACACTTTCTCACTTATTAAAAGTTTTAAGTCAATAGGTTTTAAACAGTTTTAAATTATTAAACCCACTCATTTTAAATATGTATCTTTATCTTCTTATCTTATCTTTATCTTTAAAGCTTTATGCTTAAATGTTTAACTTAATTCATACTTTTAACTCAATTTAATGCATTTTAACTAATTTTAACTGCTTTAATGAATGAAATATGTTCCAAACTTGATATTTATGTTTGGTCTATATTCAAATCAAATCATTTTTCTCTAAATCAATGAGTTCAAACGATCAAAGGGAATAAAAAATAAATCCTAACGTGTCAGACCTCAAACTACCAGCGCAACTATATTAACATTAAACACAATCATTTAAGCCTTATGCATTTAAATAATAAATAAACACAAACGTCTTTTAATCTTTCATTTACTAACTTAAAGCTATTTTATTTGTTAATGTGATTAAATTGAAGTTTCCTCACCACTGGCGTCTCTGAGGTCTCCATGTGATGACGCCACCAAACACTGTCTGTGTGACAAAGGAATGACACACCTATTTCTGAGTCTACTTATAACCTCAGCTCTATCTTTCCAGCCTCAGGCCTCCCTACCTGCATTTAGGAGTCTGACCTGAATCTGACATCACCCCCTGGTGGGGAAGACATAAATCACTGCAAAATAAATTCAAACAATTACATAAATGCAAATGCAGGATTTCTTTGGATTGCCTTAAATACAATTAAGAGTGATTAGTGATCAGTGCTGGGCAAGTTACTTCCAAAATGCAATGCATTATACATTACTAGTTATTTTCTTTTGCAAGTAAACAACATTGCTATCTCTGAAGTGTAAGGCATTACACTACTTATTTTAATTTTGAGTGCTTCAGCTCTCAATTTAAACTGTATGCTTTACAACAGGCCTACTGCATTAAAGCAAACAGCTATACATTACTGTTAATACATTACTTTTGTAACACACTACCCCCAACACGGTTAGTGATGGAGAATGGGGCCAGGATGAGAAAGAGAGCGTATACAGAAAAGAGGGGGGAAAAGAAGGTAATAATAAGAATTTTAAGAATAATCTGTAACTCTTTGTCTGCTTTCTGTTTTTATAGATTCGCCAGTTACCGTCACTTTATGAACTTTTGGGTACTGATTGAGCCATCTGTGCATAAAATGATTTGCACATCAAGGGCCAAAGCTGCTGAAAGAAGGAGTGAAACAGTCTCTGATGTCTGTCATACACAAATGGTTTGTATTATCAGCTACACACACTACATTCGCTTTACATCAGTATAGATGAATAACTATTTTGTATTTTTTATTTACAAAACCTCTTGTATGACTTTTTTTTTTTTTACCCTAACCAGAGGCAGACATTGCAACCCATTGATGACTTTTTCCTGTTTCTGATGTACCTGTCTGCTGGTCTTAAGGAAAGGGACTTGGCAAACATATTCCACATCTCTCCCTTCTCTGTAAGCCTCATCATTTCTTCGTGGACAAACTTTTTGTTCAAGCTGTTAGGCTAAGTGTGCATCTGGACATAAAAGCTAACCTTCCTGATGACTTCAAGGACTTCCCTGACACTCAGGTCATCACTGACTGCACTGAGCTTAAGTGCCAAACGCCCTCGTCTCCTCTCCTACAGAGTGAGATGTTCTCAACTTATAAGTCCCACTGCACTATGAAGGGCTTGATAGGAATGGCACCTCATGGAGCAGTGACCTTTGTTTCTTCCCTCTATGAGGGGTCAATAAATGACAAGGAGCTGTTCCAAAGATCTGGTTTGGCTGACCTGCTGACAGAGGACATGGCCATCATGGTCGATAAAGGTTTCCTGATCTATGATTGTGTGAACTGTAAAGTGTATTGCCCACCATTTCTTAGCAAACAGTCACAGATGCCTGCACATAGTATCCTCCATATACAAAAGATTGCCTAGCTAAGAGTTCACATGGAACAAGTGATTAGAAGGGTGAAAGAGAATAAGCTTTTTGACTCTGTAATTCCACTATCTATTGCTGGAAATATTAATCAAATATTTGGTATGGAGTGTGCTCTTCCCCCTCCCCCTTATACAGGCTCCACCTCCGTGCACCTTAAACAAATATTTTTATTACAGAATAATAACAAAATATATCCATTCATTCATTCATTCATTCATCCATTCAGTCAGTCAGTCAGTCAGTCATTGCAGCAGCTCAATTTCATGCATTGCGTTTTTCTCATTTGAAAGTACTTCACCGTGTAGGTGTTAAAATAAAAAAGTCACCCTTTTGTCTAATTTTTTGTTTTACTTCAATGTTGGTTTGTGCCCTCTCAACAAAGAAATCGCACCACCTAAGGCCAGTTATAAGAAGCTGGCCTTGCCAAAAGTAAGCATGGCTGGTCTTTAACTTAAAACTGCCATCAGCCATCTGCAAGCACTTTTTACACTTTTGCCATCTTCACATTTGGGAACTTAATCTCTACCAAACCAAATGGTGGAGTTGCAGATGGATCATATACTAGGCCATCTGGTGAAGCACCAAGCCATGGCATTTCAGGATGAATAACCAATCCACAAGGGTGAGTAATTGACATTGGCACACTGAGAATACTCCTTTGCTGCATCAAATTCCATTTGGGCCCCCCTCTTGATTTGTGCTGTTTGTTTTGTGCCCCTAATTATTCTTTCTGCTAGTGATTCTGCACTACTGTCACCGCGCATATGGCCCACCTCCCTAAATCGTGACAATGTTATTCTGGGCTTTCGCAAAATGTGCCAGTCTTGGACTGAGCTCTGGTCTCTCGCTCCTTCCCCGACTTTGTGGGCCATCTCCATGGACAATTGCAGGCTCAACAGGTGCAAATGTTCCTCCTCTGTGCACACCCACTCACACTCTGACGCTGGCATTTTGTGGTCTTCTAGAGGCAGACGTGGAGGTGGAGGAGCATTCAGATGGAGTACCATGTGTCGCGTAGAGAGTTTAGGCAGTTGATAGGACAAAACGCTCCCCCTCTGCACAAGACCAAACTGTGACTCCACTAGGCGCTTCTCTACTGTCATCCCCATGGTTGCCACTATTGGCAAGTCTAGTGGCTCTAGACCACTGTAGGCTTCTGCCACCTGAAGCACAGGTCAGGAAGCATCCCAACCATCCCTCTCCTAAGAGTACTCCTTAGAATAAAACAGAACATAGGCAACTCAATTTTCATACTTGCACATACAGTTCAAATGGCTCTGTTCGAACCTCGCTCTCCCAGATGTCAGCTAACCACTGCTCAAAGATGCCCACAATTACCGCAATCCTCCTTTGCACATCCGGCCTTGCACAGGCTTGATGACCACCATCTTACCAACAGGTCCTGGTTTTACACCCTGTGATGTTAAGAACAAGAAGTAAGGTACAAGTGACAGTCTTCAATGTGACATCAATGGTTAGGAAAGTTAAATGCCAGTGCAAAGTAAGAGTTAAACTTACAGCTGTCTGGGGCTTGTGCCATTGTTGTTCTTGCTCTGTACAGCTGTGGACAGGGGGAACCACTGGAACACTTAGTTGCGAATAGTGGGCTGTTTGAAACAGCAGGGCCACTGCGTGGTTGAACATATCATTACCAGCTACACATGAGCACCTGGACATCACCATGATGACAGGCATTGAGGCTTTAAGAACTATCTGCTGATAGTGAAAAAAAAGTATTGTTGTATTTACCTTTTAAACTGCTGCCATGACATGGAGTACCCTCCATAAACATCAACAATATGACACAGGCCAAATTGAACGTGGCCATGATGTTACACAGAATTTGGGTATCACTTTACTTGGATAGTACTACTACAATAACTTTACCGGTGGCATTTGAATACATCTTCTTTCTAACTGTTCACATTAACAAAGCCCAACTCCTAGCTCCTAACCTTATGTATAATTACAGCTGCCATTTGCAAAATGGCATACTATGCACCAGGGGTCACCAACATGGTGTCCGCGGGCAACAGGGAGCCCCAAAGGACCACAAGAGTAGCCCTCAGGCCTGTTCTAAAAATGAAAATTGAATATTGATATCATCTGTTTCCCATCTTGTTAAGTCGTTGTTGATAGTTATTGTGAGAAATCATTAATGTGATCAGTGTCTTCACATACATGAGTATCATTAATCATTAGGGATGTAACGATACACTCAACTCACCATTCGATACGGTTCACGATTTTTTGTTCACGATACAATTCTCTCACGTTTTTTTTTTTTTCTTGTTTTTTTTAATCAAAATGAGCTACAGACAAATTATGACCAAATGAAATGATCTTTTATTCTTAGGAAAAAAAAAATCTTAGAGGTGCTTTCTTTACAGAAACTCTGTAAAACAGTTTGTGTCCTCTTATTTAAAAACTTAAATGGTCACCTTAAACAACAAAATATATGAAAAATATATTCTTTCTTCTCACAAGTAAACAATCTCACAAGTAAAGGTGTAATTCAGTATCTCCAAAAACAAAAGAATATAAAATCTTGACCAAAATAAGAGGTCCTTTCTTTACAGAACTATTACACATTATTTTTGTGTCTTATAAAAAAGTGCAACTGAAGTAGTTATTAACTTAAATAACAAAGAAAAACTGGATTTTTAAAAACAAATCCCACATCAAAATAATATCAATACATAAAATCTCTTCAAATAAACTAAGACTGGCTTGTGTAGCTTGAAACTTTCAGGTTTCTCTTGAGGAAAATCAACATGTCAACATTCTCAGGCCGAAGCTGAGATCTCTGTGAGGTTACAACATCCCCTGCGGTCGAAAAGACCCTTTCACTAGGGACAGAGGTGGCTGGTGTGGTGAGGTAAGCCTTTGCTAGAGGTGAAAGCAGTGGGTAAGACTTACTGTTCTCCTTCCACCATTTGAGTGGGCAGCTTGTGAGGGAAATAGACATTTCACTTCTGTACCTGACAATTTCTGCCTCAATCCTACACATGTGATTGGTCTGTGCTGCCGCTACACTTTCTGTGAAAGTCCCTTCTAGGAGATCTTCCAATGCAGTCTTCTTGAGAGGTGGTTGTTGAAGGTCAGCATCCATCATGTCTGCCTGGTCAGCAGGCAGCTCTGCTGCATGTGTAGAGGCACCAGTGTCTGTTACACACTCATCAGTTTCCTCCACAGGGGAACTGGTCTGTAACGGCAAGACAAGAACTTAGTAATATTTATATTATATTACTCATATGCACATTTATAAAATCCTCCCCTCCAATACAAAATCACTAAAACAGACCAACCAATAGAAAAAGGAAAAGAAGCAGAAAGGGGAAAGAGACAAGGAAAAAACACAGGAAAAACGAGACAACAACAAGGACCTGGTCTTAACGCAAAAGCAACACTAGTACTACTATTAGTAACTGAAAGTAAAATAAGTACCTGATTGTGCATCTGCACAGCTCTCTCCTTCACCCTCTGGAACACATCTTGGCGCTGATCTTTGGTAAGATGAGGTAGAGAGCGGAATCTGGGGTCTAACGCAGTGCAGTCCAGCAGATGGTTGTCCCCAGGCCCAGTGTATCTGTCTGATAAATTGTTGAAGATAGCTTTCTTCATCATGCTCACTGTGGTGGAGTCCTCCTCCACAGGTAACATGTTCTGCTCAATCGTGTGCTTTAAGGGCACAATTAGGGACACTGTTGGGTTTTGTACATCACTTAGCACGGTGTTGACTGTCTTCAAAGGTTTGAGAAGTTTCATGATGTCCTCGGCATCACGGATATCCAAGTTGTCCAGTGTGTGGATTTCACGGGCGTTATCACAGACTTCTGGGCTAAGCAGAGCAGCAGCCACAGCCGGTTGCAGGTCGAGATATCGTTCCAACATGTCCAGGCTGCTATTCCAGCGTGTGGTAACGTCCGCAATGAGCTTGTGCTCACTGATGTCCGGACCAAGCAGTAGTTTCTGCTTCGCAGCCAACACAGCAGTAGCTGTCGGGCTCCTGTGGAAGAAGTTCACAATCCGCCGGATGCGACCCAGCAAGCGCGCCATGCGCGGTACACTCAAACCGGCCTGGGTGGCTAAATTTAAAGTGTGGGCAAAACACTTGATGTGCGGTGCCAGCCCGGCTTCCCTCACTGCCACATCCATGTTTCTCGCGTTGTCGGTGACTACAGCGATACCTTGTTGTTGCCTTTCCAGCCGCCATTCCGCCACCGCCTCCTTTAGCACTTCAGCTATGTTAGCCCCAGTATGTGACTCCAAAAGAGGTCGCGTCTGAAGCACAAAGCCAGCCAATTCCCACTCGGCATTGATCACATGAGCAGTTATAGTGATAACTTTGCGTGGCTCTAGATGTCCACCCGTCGGTTGTGATAGACACAGTATCAGCCCTCCGGAGAAGCTCAACCACATGAGCTCTTACCTCCTGGTAGAGTTTTGGCACGACCACCTGGCTGAAGTGCTGTCGTGACGGGATGCGGTATCTTGGCTCCAGCGTGTTCATCAACAGCCAAAAGCCCTCATTTTCAACGACGGAAAATGGCCTCAAATCTTTTCCAATAAAATAACCAATTGCCCTGGTAATTTCTTGCGCCCTTGCGTTGTTAAGGGGGAGAGGAGATGCAAAGCCTCTCGTCAGGGTGGTTTGCCCCTTCGGCAATTTTCACTCAGGAGTTGGCGTAATGTTACTTTATTTCTCACTGTGGTGGCGGCTAGTATGCTGCTGCATGTTGCTCGTGTTGCCGGTATATGTTAGCAGTCTCTTGCAATATTTACATGCTGTTTTGGTTTTGTCTGTCCGTTTCCCACCAGTTGTATTTGTGTATATGGGGAATCCAAAATGCCGCCACACAGGTGATTTAAAACCGCTCGGTGCATCCTCAATTTCAAAGTTGTTGTCTACCGTCGCCATGTCTTCCCTCATTCTGTGCCCCTTACCTAAGTAGTGACGTAAGTCACGTGACTTGATTCGCGATTAATTTTTTCCGTCAACCGGTGCGAATCGTCACGCATTTTTACCGATTCGTAATCGCATCACAATGCATCGTTACATCCCTATTAATCATTAATAATCATAAATAACTAAAGGCAAACTGAGCAAATTTGTTATTTCAGAAGAGTGTATCAAACTGGTAGCCCTTCGTATGACTCAGTACCCATGAAGTAGCTGTCAGTTTCAAAAAGGTTGGTGACCCCTGCTATGCACTATGGAACCTGGGTGGTGTGAGTGTGTGCTTATTATCGAGTCATAATCAAACTAAATTTTCCTGAACACTTAGATCCAATTAGTAGGACATATGTCCTATGATAAACAAATGCTTCAAGCAAAGGCTCATAATGTGACCAACAACAGTGTGCGATGATTGATCAGTGAAACACCTATGCTTTTCAGCTTAAGTTTCTGTAGTCTTGTTAGCCAACTCGTGAAATAGGCTACAAGTCAACCTTTTGTCTAACAAGCTATTTTGTCATGACACCCCCCAAGGCTCTATTTTGTAGACAGTAGCACTACCAAAGGCAGTATGCCATTTTGGAAAAAGGGCAGGTAAACATAATGTAGTGAATGACCCGGTGGGTCAGGAAGATTGAGTGAGTGATTGTGTCGAGATAATTGAGGTGAGTGACTGCACCTGTGAGCGGAGTGTTTTAGAGGAACGGGAGTATTGAAAGGAAGAGAGCTGGCGGCTGCTGGCATCTCTGGGGAGTGGAGCTTGGTGAGCATTACGGGGTGAAAGCCCAGCTGAGCAGTTGTCTTTGCACTCGGGATCGGGGGGGGTGGTGGCCGTTCACATGCCGTTTAGGGCTGCTGGGGGCGAAGATAGGCTGCGGGTTTAGGGAGAGGTTCCGGTGCTAGGTAGGGCTGAGATAGTGTGAGCGGGGAAACGTAGGAGCGCTTCTATCCGCTCTCCAGCTTGGTGGACGCCTCACTGCGCTGGACCGGCGGTCGCCCCATAGCTGACTCTGACTGAAGCTGGCCGGCGGCAAATTCTGGTGTGGTGTGTTTAATGTTGGTAGTGCCCCGACACCTGTTTTCAGCCAATGAGAGGTACAGAGGAGTGTAGGCTGTCTACTCTGACTCATGCTGTGTCCCATCCCTGTGTGTGTGGCTATGCGTTGTATTTATGAATTGGTGTCAATAAAGATTATTACTTTCTGTACCCTTCTTCCTTCTTAATTGTGTGCGCAGTAATTTATTACAATAACATGTTAAGTAGGCTACACAAGTAAAGTGTGACTCAAATTTAAGTACTAAACACCTTAAAGGGATAGTCCGGTGTAAGTTTAATCAATGTTCTAACATAATTTGACAATGAGTACGACCCTCCCTTGAGAGATAAAGTTTGCGGACCGCTAGCTTACGTAGTTTTAGCATCCTCAGAAACAACCGCACAACAACAATACACTGCAGTAAATGGATCCAAGTATAAATCACCATCAAAAAGCCACAAATAATGGTCAGAACAGCACCAAACTTCAGCAACATTAGAAACAGGGTCCCAGCACATATTTCGAGGCATCAAACATTTGATATCGTTGCCGGCTTTGTAAGGAAAGATAAACAAAACTCACCACCCAAGAAGCCTCCTTGTTGTGGGGAAGCCCTGCGAGTCGATTAATGAGTGCAGTAGAGTCCCGCAGTAATGATATTCACTGAGCTGCGGAACTCTACCGCACTCGGTAATCGACTTGCAGGGCTTCCCCATAACAAGCCTGCAGCTGGAGTGGTGAGTCATTGTCCGCGAGTAGGCTCAATGTTTACTTTTGCAAGTTGTAACCAGCCTAGCTAGCACCATAGCTTATTGCTATCCCATCCACAAAGAGGCAAGTATAGGAGACTCACCTTCATATTCAAACACATAAGAATAGGCAACCAGAAGCGAGTGAGCCGTGTTACATGAATGCGGAAGTTTACATGCAAAGAGCCCATTCTGGCTCTTCTAGTTTTAATACTTACCATGGCTTTACATTTGCCAATAATACCTAATATGAAATTTCCAATTCAATTTTCTAAATAAAGCATGCTGACAAACATGTTACATAGTATGACATATAATGATTTTTGTACTGTTGTTAATGTACTGTCACAATTTGGTTGAGCTTAAACACAAAAACTATTTGGTCATCTTGGTTTTGGGTTAAAATGAATAAACCTATATAAAATAACTACATTCAGTCAAATCACTTGCTTTACATAATCTGCATGCGTTAAAATGCAAAAATGAAGATGACATGTTTCGATATTAATTAAAAAATATAGCTGCAAGCGGCAATCTGCGGGTTCTAACCTCTTTCGCCCCAAACTGGCCACCCTGACCCTCATCCGCCGCAGTCAATGACATCAGCCACCCCACAGCAAAATATAACCTAATTTTAGAGCATTATTTTACCCCCTTGCTCATATCCTAGGGTGGCCTGTTTGGTACCAATGTTACCTTAGGTGGTGTGGTTTAAAAAAATATTAACTACAGCTTCAAACCGTGTTAGCTGTAGGCAGAGTTAGCTGGCGTCCTCTGCTCATTTTAAGGGGCTAATTTGTAGTTATAACATTAGCTTTAAAGCTGAGCCCTCTACACACCATCTCAAATAATCTTTGTTACATATTTCGTCCGAGGTCGCTGGATTCCCAGCGGGTTTATTTCCCCCCATAACCAGACTACTATAGCTAATGCTGCTAATTCTAACAAGTTCATAGTCATAAGGTGGGTTGCTAAGTTAGCATCAACCCACCTTAGCATGGCTAACATTAACTAACAGTAGCATTGCTAACGTTAGCTAACACGCTAACGTTACAATACACATTTTTGCAGAGGGAATCAGTACCAACATGAACATTTGCCCTCTAAATGTTCAGCTCACTCAAATTACCTTACCCTAGCTTACCTTCTTTTTCCAGGTCCACATGTGTGTTTTGTTTTCGCTCCCAGCTGTCTTTCTATACAGTAGGCACGTTCAAGTCGAACTCCAGCTGACCTCCTGCAACAGCGAGATCTGCTGGCGACTGCAGGGGCAAGGATACAATTACTGCTATGAAGTTGGACACTCTGTAGGTGATGGGAACAGAAAGGGCCAATGAGAGTGGATAGTACAGATAACACTTCAGCTGAACCTGTCTTGTTTGCATGCAAAACACAGCAGTTGACCACTTCTCTATCATCACCACAAGTAGACAGAGCTGAGCAATTTATTGAAGTCACCATCATCATCACATAATTGTAACACTGTACAAATTATCTATTTATTTTTACTTTTTTTATATACTTACATTGCACTAATGCCTTGTACTTTTTGCTTGTTCTTCATACTCTATGTTGTGTGAATAACCGGTTGCTGCTAAAATTTCCTGTACACTGTGCAATGACAATAAAAAGATTCTGATTCTGATCTTTCAGGGTTGTTGCGTTACATGAAGGATTTTATAGGTTTATTCATGTTGACTATCCCATAGGTGCGGCTATACGGCTGCTGCTTATCTGAAAGTATGTGATATTTGAGTAGAAAAGAGGCACAGGCACTTATGGAAATGGAAATTCATCGAAACACGTCATATACGTCAGCATAGCTGAGAGCCAATTAGGGCAAAGTCCTGACATCATGAAGGTGGGTGGCTTGCGCAATATGGAAGCAAATCTGTTCCATAATTCAAATTAAAATGGATTAACAGAAATGCTTTTTTTCATTTTCCTCTTCAAGACTACTCATTTTGTCACACAACTAAAAAGAAAACTAGGACAAAATTGCTTTTTCATTTTCATGTCCGCCCCCCGCAAAAAATGTTCCAAAATTCAATTTGAATTCGCAATGCCAAGCGGCACAGGAGAGTGACGTCAGCAGCCTCTCTTCTTCAACCCCCAGTCTGACCGATGCTGCACATCTAATACGTTGGGGGGCGGTGTGCATATTCGATGCTGGAGCAAGAGGAGCAATTAGAGGAGAGTGTTAAGGCTGTGTTGGTAGCATAGACTGTGGTCAGAAACAGCAGGGAAATCACCACCACGTCCAGTTCTGTACTGCGGTCAAGCCATCCATGGTTCGCGTTTGCTTGGTCAAATCAGTCGCACATTTTTTTCCAGTGCGCAAATGCTCTAACATTTATGGTGATTGTAATGAAACGATGTCAGAACTTTGCCCTAATTGGCTCTCATCTACGCTGATGTATATGACGTGTGTTTAGATTTTTAATTATTTATTAATTGAGTACATGTGTAAGGCAGTTGCCTAACTGAAGAACTGTGCTATGTGGTGTCTCTTATCTTATGATGTTGTTTTGAGTTGTGTTGCATTTATCAATTTTTAGCTTCTTCACAAAGTCAGCCAACCTGACGCTTGCAAAGGAACATCTCATCCAGGAGGTGGCGAAGATAGAGGGGATGAGTGCTGCCAGTGCAGTGCCAGAGAAAGCAGGGGCTGCAGCAGAGCCAGTGAGCAAGGCACCACAGCATGAAGCATGCAGCAGCCTGGACAGCGCCTTTGAGGAAATCTTACAAGAGAGGCAGTCCGGTCCGTGAGTACCACATCAGCAGAAGTACAGGTGCAGACCTACCTCTCAGAGCAAACCATCCCTAAGAGAAGCCATCCACTTCAGTGCTGGAAAAAACATGCTAATCAGTTCCCCTCCATGGCTGCTGTTGCAACCCAGTATCTCTGTGTCCCCTGCAGCTCTGTGGACAGTGAGAGACTTTTTAGTGCTGTCGCAAACATTCTTGATGAGAACAGGAACATGCTCAAACCTGACAAGATACAGATGTTGGGTTTCATCAACAAAAACGTACATTTCCTTCTGTGAAGCCAGAAGAGGAGAGTAATAATTAGGAGTGCAGTTCTGAGAAGCACATTATTTGACTTACTTTATAACACTATGGCACTTTTATTTGCTTATTTGTTTACATGAATGCCAGGTATTTAAGTTGATCTGCTGTTTGTTTTTATAGTAGACATTTTTATTTAATATACTGTTGCACTAAAGCCCAATGTGAATAATTTATTTTATTTGTTATAACTTGATTGTTCAAGCTACCTCACAGAAGTGTTAAATGATATAAATAAATAAATAAATAAAATTAAAAAAATATGGGTCATTCTGGATGCGTTTCTTGGCTCTTCTTTATTTCTTTAATGTATTATAGAAGTATCAGGACTCGGCATCGACAGATACTCAAAATCAAATGACTTGGACTCAGACTTGGGGGCAAAAAAACCTGACTGGGACATCCCTAGTATGTACAGCATGTAGCCTGTGTACGGTTATTGTGTATGATCACATACTCGGTCAGTACAGCTGATACGGATATTGGCGCAGATGTGTTTGTGATGTGTTTCGCTTGTCTTTTTATTAAAGGCTTCAGGTTCAGTGTAGACATGATCAGTTTATTATAGCTTTAGACCTACGTACGACCAAATGTAACACACGTTAGCTCACTTACTAGACTGTTGGATGAGCTGGAACTCTCCTTCTCCGCAGTAAATGGATGATAAAACAGAAACTTCCTCAACAGTAGCTTTGGACATGATTTACTGATCAACATCACGCCACTTTAAACAAATGACATCTCCTCGAACATTGGGACATTTGCTTTTGTTATTTCCCCCCTCAATGGATCCACCATTTCAGTAAATAAACATGTGCGCACCTCCTTGTTGTTCGGGTAGTTTCACAATAGTGTTGTGTCGGTCGCGAATGTGTCGTTCGAACGAATCTTTCAAGTGAACGAAGTGAACGGAATCACTTCATGAACTGATTCGTTCCTCTCTCGGTTCAGTTGAGCTCAGCCACGAGCATGCCGGCCGGGAGTGGAACTACCGCCACTCACTCAGAGAACTGTGAGGACATGATTCATATTCGCGCTGTGATGTGTTCATGATTTGCGAACCTACTGCACACAGAGAACTGTCGCTGAGGACGTGATTTTCGTTCACGTACTGTGCTGACAGTGGCGCTGTGTCACTCACTCACTCAACTCACTCAGGGCAGAGGAGTTGATTTACGTTCAGTAACTGTACTGCTGAAATTAGCGATGTGTTGCTAATATCTGTGTAACATCATGTAGAGTGTTTTTTGGTGTGGATTTAAAAAGTGTTCATCCACCAGAAACTGATTTCCGTCTGCGGGAGCCCGTGTAGCCTGTCAAAGCTGTAGGCTATCGCCCAGTTTATATAAGTCCACAGCTGCTTTTATCTGGATCAAACAGTCATAACTGCACATACCAATAATTTTATGTTCATGGTTATAGATATGGTTTGTCTTTTATTGTGATCAGGAAATGACATTTACATGATCACAGGCAATAGTATTGTTTACAGTGTTATTATGTGTTTGTATGTCTAATAGCCTTCATTAGGCCTATATTTGGAAACTAGACTAAAAACAAGGCATAAAACTAACATGATTTACGGATGGGTTATGTATAAAATAAATAATTGATCTCCATTGCAATTATCCTTACAACTGTCCATTGACTGCCAAAAAGTGATTACAGCACCTTGTGTCTGAAAGATTGTTTCTGCATCAAATTAACTTGATTTCATTCCTGGTGGTTTTATTTGTCATATTATAGCCCACTCACACTTAACTATTGAAATACCTTTAAAGGGCCAATGCAGCTCATAAAAGGCTATATTTCACCTGCAAAAAAAATATTACAGCTCCTACCTTGTGACTGAAATCTTGTTTCTGTGTGAAATTGGATTGATTTCACTCAAGGCTCTCCAGACAAAGCGAGGCTCTCCAGAGAAATTTCTGCTTATGTGAGTTAGTCAAACAAGTTCACAGTGTTTATTATGTTTAAAGCTGCTTAATGTTTGTATAGGCTGGATATATTTTGTAAACATTATGTTGCGTATATTTTGAGCTGTTTAAGTTATATTCACACAGAAATGTAAAATGTCTTTAATTAGGGTCCGGGCAGCTAAGATGCCAGGACACTATTGTATTCCTAGGAATTCTTTCTTTCTTCTTTCTTTCTTCTGAGGAAGTCATACTTCCCAAGGGCGAAAACTCTCCAAACTTTACAGAAATGTCCGGCCCCAGGCCCCTCTGCCCCCATTTACTTAATTCCAAGGACATGTCAATATTCCTCCTGGGGGGGCACAATAAGCGTTTAAATTTTAAAACCTTTAAAAATACCTACAAAATCAACAGTACATGCTACAGTTTTGAAACGTTCACCAAACTGTAGCCCCAATACCGCTGAAACTTTAGTCCACTTAAAGTCATTACAAAGTATGAAGTCCATCACTCAGTTTTTTTCAAAACTTTTTTCCTCCCACAATTTTTGCTCAATTGTCACCAAACTTGCTAGACAGCATCTTCAGACCGTACTCTACAAAACTTGTTTCTCGGATTTTTGATTTATCAAAAATTAAGCCTGAAGTGCATCAAAATGTTTGACTGTAAACAGTACTGTAAACATATACTATCAAATTCTTGTTAAATACATTTTCAAACTTCCTTAAAAAAAAAAAAGGAGAATATTTTGGAGTCATGGCTGATGAAGTTTGGCAAATATCAGAATTTTATCTCAAAAACTGAATTTTTGAGAACAATTTGAATTCTGCTCTCATGGGAACAACTGGAGACAGTAGCCCTTTTTAGATAGAATAGGTGGCACATTTGCTCCAAGGTAAGGGCGGCAATGTGCCAGCCTGTCTTTCTAAAACCGAGGCGTAATATTCCTCCTTTTCCAAAAGCCGCTTCTGAGGTAGGCGTAAACATGTGAGGTGACGTGAGGCTCGAAGTTGGGCTGTGAACAGTGACATAGAATTTGTTTTCAAAATAAGAGCTTTACATTGCACCCCATTGGAGTTTAGAACTGGGTTCTTAGCGGGAGACTTTTAATTTGAAATTAGCGACTGTCCTTAGATTGCAGACACAACAACAGCTATAGAGACTGAGGAGACGCTGCATCTCCTGGATCTCTGGGGCTGTCTAGTTGTTAATCTTAATGTCCGCGGATGAATTGATTGACAGACTGCTGTGATCAGCTGTTTCTTGGTTTTCCTTGGCCGTGGGTCGCACAACAGTGCAGGTCATTGACACCTCCGCCCATCTCACTCAGAGGCCGGCACATTTACACCTAGTTTTTAGATAGCAGGCGAGGCAGAAATAAGTGTACCCTCCGAGGCGGAAAATCGGCAGACCAAAGCAGACCCCCAATTTGCCGCCCTCTGTCTAAAACCGCGGACCGAGCCACCAAAAGGACGGGCAAATTGGCGGCTTGGTGGTCTGTCTAAAAACGGCTGGTCAAGTGGTCCAAAATGTACATTGTTGTCAACTGTCTTGTCTATCTAAATATCTAAATTGCCTAAATTTGCCAAAAATAGCCAAGACCCAACCCATCGCTGCGTAGCAGCTATAATTTCTCTTGTAGTTTTAGTCTGTTGACATTTGAGGGATACACCTTAATAAACAGAAGTAAATACGCCCTGTTGTCAAAGAGTCATCTGTCTGCATAGCTGAACAGTTAGGGCATAACAGTAAAAAGGTACAGCAACAAAATCAAAGGTGGATACCCACCATTCCCCAGAACCTGGACATGTCCCTGCAACGAGGAAATGAAGCCATGTCGGTTCATACTCATGCACCAAAATCATCAAAGAGCTCTAGTAAGTCTTCAGCCACCATGGTGGAAATCAACACACAGGCTAAAGCGGAGACAGCTCAAGCAAGAGCAGAATATGCACACAGGGAAATTGAAATGAGAGTTAAACAAGCAGAGCTCAAAGTGGAGGAAACACACCTGGCAGCCACACTGGCAGCACTTCATCAGAAGCGTGATGCAGAAGCAGCCCTCACTGAAGCCAATGAGTATGAGGCTACGGCTAGCGTAAGGGCAGAAGAGCGCATGAGTGCGTCTCTCAGACTTTACACCCCACGGAACACACCAGCGAGTATGTGAAAGACCAACTTTTCCAAAATGACGAATCCACTATGCATTATGACATAAAACCTAATGATGTGTTAGTGTGTTCTTTCAACTCAAGGAGCAGGATGACATGTCCGACCCTGCTATAGGACCCTACACCTCACTGCCTTACATGAACAAAGGGCATGACGGTGTCTCGCAGCCATCCCAGTACTACGTGACGTGTAAACCACCACCAGGCTCCACACCTCAGATTCGCTCACAAGAAAACTCAAACATGTCTGACCTCACCAGATTCCAAGCTAGACATGAGTTGCTCACTGGAGGACTTACAAAGTTTAGTGAGAAGAAAGGTGACTACAGCACATGGAAATCCTTGTTCGAGAACACCACTCAAGGTTTACACCTAACGGCTAGTAAAGAGCTTGTGGTTAGGTGATGAATCCTCACATCACACTAAATGCATCTGAGCAGTGCACACTAACAACCCCTCCATTGGACTGAGCAGTGGGAGAGGCTACAAGAGTGTTATGGCTCTCCTGAGGCCTTAGAAAAGGCTCTATTTGATAATCCAGAAAGCTCAGAATTACAAATAAGGACCCTCACCTACTACGTGACCTTGGGGACTTTGTTTCAGAGATAGATTCTGCCAAGAGTGAAGGGCATATACCAGGATTAATTATACCTTGATACAGCTAGTGCTATCCATCCCATAGTAGACAAACTTCCATTCGGCCTGCTAGAGAAATGGATGACACATGGAATGAAGTACAAACAAGAACACTTGCTGTCATTTCCTCCATTGTCTGTCTTCACAACCTTCATTAGAAACGAAGCCAGGATGAGAAACAACCCCAGTTTCAGGTCTCCAACTCCACCATGCAGCGCAACATTCAAAGCAGACAAATATTTAGGGAAGCATGACAGAACAAAAAAAAGGCTGAGTGCAGATAGAAGAGTTGAGGACCCTCGCAAAGAGTGTCCCATCCACATATAAACCCTATCCACTCCACAAAGCAGGGCTTTCCAGGATAAGCCTCCACCATCCTCCACCATCCTCACACATCATTGAAGACGCTGCGCCTCTTCAATGATGTGTGGAAATGACATTGGCAGACACTCATGTGCCAAGATCTGCCTGGTCAACTGGTCTATCCAAAAGGTTGCCATGACAAAAAAAATCAAAGCCTATGCAAAACAAGATGATCAAAGCAATAAGTCTCTGGCCAGATCTTCTTTCTTTGACATCTTCAGCATTTCCAAGAACTCTTCTCTTGGGGCTCACAAACCTGGCCATGTAAATGTTCTCAAGACAAACATCCTGGACAATAGGCGGCCAAGCTATCTATTCCCATGCCAAAACAGCATTTAAGTAAAGGAAAGCTTCACCTGTTGAGGTTGTCACAAGATTAACTCTCCCATTTCTAGCCAAAGAAACAGGCTAGTCGAGGCCAACACTATGGGAGAAACAATATTCCAATGCACAAATGCAGATGAACCTGCATTCTCAATAGAAGAACAAGCCTTCGTGCAGATAATGGAGAAGGAAATCTATGGCGTTATATTTGAGTCAAAAGTCACACGAGCGATAACAGATCTGTGCATGTAAATGATTCCACAATGAATTCTTTTGCATGCACTATGAAAGTTTTCCTGTCACTATACACCCACCCAGAAATTAAGCTTTTTTATGTTGAATGAGTTGTTTATGAAGCTCAGGGACAGAGCAGGGGCAGCATGCGGCACCACCCCAAGAGGCATTGACCTCTGTCCAGCGACACGTTTCAGCAGAAAACTGAAAAGGGATGAAATAATTTACGTGCACAGATCTCTTTGGCCTGCGTGCATGCATATGTGTTACCGCTTGTGTGACTTTTGACTCAAATATAACATGCCAGCATCACCATTAAAGGAACAAGAGGAATGCTGGTATCTCCCCTTCTTCGGAGTCATCACCCTCACAAGCCAGACCAAATAAGGGTGGTCTTTGACTCCAGCACAGAGGATCACTGAGTGTCCTTAAACAACATCCTTCTTACTGGTCCAAACCTCAACAATAGTCCGCTAGGCGTCATCATGCGGTCTGTGCGGAGCAAGTGGCAGTCACAGCTGATGTCAAGCTGATGCTCCACTGTTTCTTAGTACAGGAGGATCACAGGAACTTCTTACACTTCCTTTTGCACTGAAACAATGTCATGGATGAGCCCATAGTGGAGTACTGCATGAAAGTACATGTCTTAGGAAACAGACACCACCTGCTGTGGTAATCTACAGGCTAAAGAAGGCATTGCAAGATCAAGAGGATGACAACTGCAATACAAGACTTTTTGTGGAATGACATTTCTACGTCGATGATGGCCTTATTTTATTTGCATCAGATGAAGAGGCTGTTGCTCTCCTCAAGAATGCATAAGAGACACTGGCTGCATCCAATCTGAAGTTGCACAAGTTTGCTTCCAATAGCATCAATTTAATGAAGGCATTCCCAAAGGAGGACCTCGCAAAGGGCCTAAAGGACCTCGACCTCAGAGCAGACTTCCCACCCATGCAACAAAGTTTAGTTATGTTTCTGTTTTCTGTGTCATGATGCTGCTGTGGCAGCCTGGTTGTGTTTCCATTTTCGGTGTTCCACCTCACCTGCTCCTTCTCTGTGTCTGTGGGCGTGGCAGCAGTGGCTGTAGCAGCAGCAGAGTGGCACACCTGAGCAGGATCAACTTGTCATCCACAGCCTTTATCTACCTGGTCTGTGGTACTCTACCCCAGAGAGTAACTCAAATAATACAAGTAAATTTCTAAATAAAAGCCCTCTTAAATGTCAGATATTGTCACTACTCACATATAAATTCAGATGAATATTTAAATTAAACTCCCTGTTTCCAGAGACTAATTTCAGTACAGAATGATAGTACTCAGAGAGTCACTCATGTAATAACAGGAAGTCCTGATGTGGAATTTCAATGTTAAAGCCCTTTAAAATGTCAAATATTTCAAATTTTTCTCTCTTAATACTCTCTGGGGTGGAGTACTATCAATCTGAACTGAAATTACTCTGTGGAAACAGATAGATTCCTTTTAATGTAAATCTGAATTTGAAGGGAAATGCTGATTTAATTTTGAAATTCCACATTAGAATGTTATTACATGAGCGAAACTCTGGGGTGGAGTGCTATTAGTCTGATCTAAAATGTGTTTGTGGAAAAAGGTAGTTTCCTTGAAATATTTGACTAATAAGTGGGCTTTTATTTTGAAATTCCTCATCAGACGCTCCAGAGATTGTTTATATTTATGTTGGACTAATTTTTCACACTGATGAAATGTCATGGCCTCCATTTTATAAGGCTTCAATGTGATCACAATTAGGAAGGTAAAATGAATTAATAATCAATTCATTCATTCCTTAAATGCTCAAATAATTAATTAACTAATCATTCAATTAATTCATCATCATTTAACAGACTGACTGACTGACTGACTGACTGATTTGTGTGAAATTGCAAATAACCTTCATAAGTCTGTGCTTATATTTTGAATGTTGTTCTGGAACTGCATTACCGTAATATCTTCTACTATATACAGGCCCTGCAAAATAACTGGGGTTGAGTTTGACTGTGGTTTTTGGAATGGAGGCAGGATTGACACTCCGGCCCCAAACTCCGTCCGGTGGAGCACACTGGAGGATTTAGCACACTTTTGTAGGTTTCTTTATGATGCAGATCGTTAAAAAAAATTTAGTTCTGGTCCAGGGGTGCCCACTCTTTTTTAGCTTGTGGGCTACTTTTAAAATGACCTGGTCAAAATGATCTACCTACATAAAAAATACTGAACATCTATTTATTTATACATATGTTGAGTAATCAGTAAATACACCTTTAAATTGTATGCAGTGGACTGAGTTTATTCAGGCAGGGTTTTCTCATGTTTCTCACAATACACTTCAAGCAGGGTTATTTTAAGTAACATGACCCACATGACCCCTTGGACACACATTAAACATTGCGCAAAATAGCAGAGCCCGACCGACTTATCAGTATTTGCCTTTATTGATTTATCAGCTGATTTATAAGGTTTTACAACCTTATATTTAAAAAGTGTGATGCAGAAAAACATGCTTGGGGTAATTGAAAATTGGCGGCATGGCATAGTTTGGCCACCAGAGTGTGTTTCAATGGGGGATAAAACAGCTGGTGTCAGGAAATGTAACAGCCACCCCACTGATGATTAAACTATAAACAAGCATAAACATGACAATTGGCAACATAACATAAGCCACCATGTTCTGAAAGGACACACTTAGAAATGCTAACAAAAAGTAACATTTTGGTTTTAGGACATGAATAGCAAACTTTTGTTGATCTGGCCATTTTTTTCGTTTTTATCCAATCATGAGTCTGTACATGGTGATTTATTTTGAAAATTGACCGGATGCTCCATGCCTTTCTTGTGTCTCTGACTTCCTGCCGGCGCGATCTGCTCTGTGCAGCTTGTTGCAGCTTTCGTCAAAAAAATAAACCGGGCAGCTGGATCGCAAAGCAGCCTTGCGCGGCTTGACTCCACCGTGCGTCGGAGCTGATCACGACCGCTTTTGATTTGTAACACACTATCTGTTACTAGGGGATGGAGACTGATGGCGGGTTAACAAGGGGGATGTTTTTAGGTAATTTTGCCAACAAGGGGGACGGCATTCCCCCCCCCTCAAATCGCCTACTGGGCCCGTACAAGAAGAAATCTCAGACTGGCTGTCCTGTTCATCAGTCAGGTGGCGTGGCTTCAACTTGGCTTTTCGGAGCTTCATTCATTCGCGATCGACCCGTACTACCTTTGCGATCTACTGGTCCATCACGATCGATTGGGCGCCCCTGTTCGATCAGTCTGTTTATTCGTTTAGTTGCTACACAGGCCTATATGTCGCTGTACAGTTGGCTCAGTGACCATGTGACTGACCGTTTACAGCCATCCCTTGAACATATTGGTTTTTCGTCTTATTATTACGTCCTGACACTTTTGATTTGGTATTATACAATGGCCTCAGCCCTTTCAACTTTGAAATCTAAACAGACGGTTTTATTCATTGTTGTTATCACTTAAACGAGTCATTAACTCTAACTTTTAATTTAAATGTTTACACAGAGGAGCTCCTCTCCCTTTCTAACCACACCTGTTGTACTGCCTTGGACTCTATGCTTCCTATGGGGTCAAACACAATTTAAAACTCTGCAGCCCTGACTGAATGAAACCACACAAGAGTTAGTGTTTAAAAAAAAAAAAAAAAAAAAAAAAAAAATTATTAATTTAAAAAAAGGTCTACATGTGATTTGGAACTATGCAATAAGAATTATCAAAAGTCAGTTAAAGAAGCAATAGTATCCTCTTATTCTAGTTTTATTTAACATTCTAAACTTAGAATTGTATTTGAAATATTAGATGCTGTCAATGCCTCTGCTCTCGTCTTCAGTACGACAGAAGCGGGAAAAGAAAACAAATCACCTGTTGCCTGTTTCATCATTTCTCTGTCCTTTACAGGTCATTAACTTGGAAAAGTACACATATGACCACTAAAATTTTTATGTATGTTATTAATACTAGCGTCATCAGGACATTTTGATCTGGGAGTTAAAAAAGAAATAATAAACAGATATTATATGATTTGTGTGTTGAACTAAATGTTGTCAGGTCTCATTTCAAGGCTAATTGCTGCATTTAGCTAGGCTTTCGGTACATTTATATATTATAAATACTATACTACACTAACTGGTTCTAAAGGACAATTTAATGTGCTTATTCCATGTTTAAGTTTAAGTTGATATATTGAAGTTGAAGAACACTTTGTGGCTCTGTCACATCAACAAGCTTCCAATCAGTTTAATTGGACATTTTTCTGAAGCTAAAAGCTTTAGGACAAAAAGACACTAGGAGAAAAAATTAATTTATATTTGAAAAATAATGGAAACATGGACTGTTTATTGCAGGGAATCATTGCTCTGTCCTTTACAGGACAGCATTATAATCTGCCTATGACAGATTCTTGGGAGCTCATCCGGAATCGGATAGTGATGCTGTCCAGGGGTTGATCCTAAAATCTACTTGCCCACAACTAATAGACCGAACTAGTGGTTGCATGCCTGGTGCTGGTACCTGGATGTGAGCCGTTGCTGTGTTCCTGGGAGCTGCTGGCTGCAGAGAGTAGATGTGTAGCTGAGACCGGCGCCGTGTGACCTGGTCAAATAGGGATGTCACTGTTGTCCCTATTCTGTTTAAAAACGTAAGTGCAGAGTCAGTGTCCGTCACCTCTCCTTCCGCTGAGTTAGCCCAGGCAGACACAGTCAAACCATTACCAACCACTACAGTAAGTGTATCTGCTGTTACTACAGCCACTGATGCTACTACACTGAGCAATGCTAATGTCCAGCAAATGCTTTTGAATTACGAAGATTTGAGTAAAAAACAACTCCAATTTGTTCATATACCCACATTACAGACCACAGCACAATTGACACTTGTACAACCTACCACCTCACCAAACATTGTCCCCTCTCATAGTAGCACACAGTCAAATGCTACCTCACACCACACTTAAGAGCAGGTAGTGTCTCTCCCTCATACAAAAACTTGAATTCAAAGTTCAAGGAGGCCAAATTGGGGACCACTCATCGGACATAAGCTATAACAGCGTGTGTAGGCAGATTCTGGAGGGGGTAAAAGACAACTTCACCGATAATGAGATAGTAAGAGGTGTGCTAAGGATCATAAAGCCAGGATATTTCAAAGATATGCTTGTCAACAAGGAAGATATGACTGTAGCTGTGCTCAAGTGGTTTTGGCAGTCACACTTAGGCAAGAGAAATAGCACAGAACTATTTCAAGAGCTAATTTTTGCTGAACAGAAAGAGCATGAGGCCCCTCAACTAATAATTTCTTGTGTCATTGGGCTCAAACAAAGAATACCGTTTTTATTAAAATAAGAAATCTAAGTATAACTTACACACAGTCCAAGGTGTATTTCTGTACACAGTATATCAAGGAATAGGGTACAAACACAATGACATTCGTAGGGAGCTAAAGCCCTTGCTTTTAGATTATAGTGTTGATGAAACAATCTGAAACAAGTCATGAAAATATCAAGTGCTGTGAGTGAGTGACACCTTAGGGTAGGCTCAACCCACCACCCAAAACAAACCACTGCACATAGTGTGCAAGAATCAGAATCAGAATCAGAAATCCTTTGATGTCCTGCAGACGAGGAAAATTGTTCGTCACAGCAGCGACAGAATATTACAAAAACAGAAAGATATTACAAGAACAGGAACAACAGTAAAAATAAGCAAAATTTCAAAAATTTAAATTAACAGCAGTTTTTTGTTTTGTTTTGTTTGTTTTTTTATACATAGATTTTAAATACAGTCAAGGCAGAACATATGAAGCAGCCAGATAGAAAGAAAGAAAATGTTGAACAAAAGAACAAAACAGACAGTAGCAGCAGCAGCTCTCTGACAAAGTGGATATACTCACTAAGCTAGTAGACTCACATGCAGAGACTGCAAAAGAACTACATGTGTAGGTGCTAACCTGCCAAACCCTAAATTAACAGTAGATAGAGGCTCTATGGTTGCCTAAAGTGTCTGGAAAAGGGCTTGCAGGATTGTAGACACTGTTTTATTTGCAACGGAGAGGGCCACAGAGCCATAGGTTGCTTAAAACTCCGTAAGCGCCAGGGAAAGACGAGCTGGTTGCTTCAAGGGGACAAACAGCAGAGGCAAACGATGTCTTCAGAGACAGTCAGCCCACCAGTGGGAACAATAGTCAAAATACAGCATCTAAAGCAGCTAAAATAAACAAAAGGTCTGTTCGCAAGAAAACCCCCAGTGCACCTTCACAAGATTCCCCTCCTTCCGGCAAGCCTTAACCCTCTTGGATCTGGGGTGTAATTGGTCATTTTTGACTACTTTTCATTTTGTTTTTATATTACACCTTAAAGCTGTTTATCTTGCCTTGAATGGTGTCATTTTTTACAGCACAACCTCACATGTGTGAATTTACAGTTATTTTTTCATTTTGACACACTGGGCCTAAAATCACACAAAAATCATAAAATCGGAGTAGGAAAAAGGTAATTTTTTTAATGTGAAAACCACAAACATGTTTAATAAGCCATTTTTAGCACTTAGAATGCAAATATAAATTTTACCTAACTTTTGTAGAAACTTAGCAAACAACAAAGTCCACTACAAAACAGATCACAGGCCTGACACTCCCAGGGTGTGTCCCTCCTCCTGTTGTCCACCTGGTGGCAGAGTTGGCACTTCAGCCTGCCTTTGGTGTTTTTTTGGTCAGGATCTGTGGCTGTGTCAATGGGCACAGGAACATGATTAGCTCTCCTGCTCAGGGGAACACCTGCCTTGTCCATGCCACAAAGTTGACACACCAGCTCCACCATGAATTCTTTGTGTGCCATGGGCTGCACATGCTTGGCACTGCTCATCTCCCGATGCAAGAGGAAGGCATTTGTAGCAATATCCAAGAAATGCAGCAACACAGTCTTGTACCAGTGTACAAGATCATCCCTCCAATCACAGACTGATAAACTCTGAAAATCTAAATGGGTGTATGTCATGAGGTAGCCTACTCACTGGCAGAGTTTACGCTAGACTGTTGTGACAGTCCAAATGTCCGTAAATACTTGAGAACCATGGCTGGTGTAACGTTAGACTCAAACAAAGTTTCTTAAAATCAACTCACCAATAACAGGCAGTGGGCCAAATGCGTTTTGTATGTGTATGTATGTATGTATGTATGTATGTATGTATGTATGTATGTATGTATGATATGAAATAAGTATTAAATCTAAGAAAAAAATGTTGACTGCCCTGGTTTTATCAAAATTTCCATAAATGTGTATTCTGATCAGTCAGAACCAGCTGGCGTCAGGTCAGTGTGTTTGTTTCAGGAGAGGCAGAGACATACTTATTAATTCAGTTTCGAAGACTCATACAGCATCAGTTTAAACAGGTATGGTAATAGAGTCACAAAAACAAATGCAAATTTACTGACTGTTATAACAAGTGGTGTAAAAATGCGTTATGGAAAGGTTGGTGCTATTTAATCCTTGGATTGCGTCATCTGTCTAAACCCTGCCCAGTAGCCAGCCTTGGTGTCTTCATGACTTAGTTTTAGCAGACTGTGGTAGCATGTCAGACCCAATAGTTTTTGACTGTCAGGGGCAAAATTTCTCACGTAGTCAGAGGTTTATTTGATGCCAAGCAAAAAATTGCTGCAGAAAATACAATTTTAACCAACATTTCAGGCCTTACAATGCATTGGGTTCTTAAAAGGCTATCATACCTGAGGCCTGTGTTCATACAAAAATTGATTTAGGTCCTTCTTGGGGTTGGGCTCTGATTGTTATGGTCGAGCATAATTTTTGAGAGTGCTTTCAGGTTACAGTTTAGTGTAAAAAACATCTCTTACAAGGCACAAGGGTAATGTGAATGTTGAGACTGTTATTAATCCATTTATAAGCTAGAGCGCAGATCTGAGTTTCAGTACGCTTGCAGACTGGTGTGCTAATAATTGTGTGGCTATATGTGTCATCTTTGCATTCAAGTGTGTTACCTTGCTGTCCACGATGAGGTTGCGGATGCAGCCGGTGAAGTGTTTGTGCTGAAGCTGAGGGTAGATGTAGGGGATGTCCTCGTTGACACCACCGAGCTGGAGCACGTGGCTCATGTTCAGGTGTCTAAAACACAAATAGGCATGAACGCCAATATAAGCATACAGACACTACTGACAACCAACCAACAATGGCATGCATCTTACTTGCACTGGGCAGAATCACAAATCCAAAGCAATAATTGTTGACAAAATGGAACTGAATAAAATTTTATTAAACAATATTGTAGCCATTATTTTTGAAATTTAACATATAAATTCCAACATGTCAGCAAAAAAACAAAAAAAAAGAAAAGTTTAAGTTTTTAAGTTTTTGTGGCACAAACATTTATTTTGAGTATCATCATCTGATAAACTTAAATTAGTGACAGGCCTGATAAGAGCAAGAATATATATATATATATATATATATATATATATATATATATATATATATATATATATATATATATGTATATATATATATATATATATCATAATAACATAATTTTTGGACGTTGGTATTTCGTACGGCCCTGACTGTCTTTGGTACTTTATTGCAAGTTTCAAACATCCCCTCACACCACCACACCTACCAGGAAGTGTTGAGTGTAGTAACATGAGAGGCCACTATAATGTTCATCATCCAGCAGCTTCCATATACGTCTGTGCTGACAAAGATGGTAAAGAGGCTTAAAATGAAAGCCTCCAGTCAAATACATCACGTTTGCCCAAAAAAGCCCTCCCTCTGAACACTGGTGAACTGTGGAAATGTTCCTTCACAAGAAGCTTTCCGCTGGGGATGCTGCACTTGCAGCCGTTTGCAGTCTGATTTCGTTTATCATCTCGCTGAGAAAGGCAAACGCATGTCGTCTAAATTTCACTGAAGTCTGCTGGATTTAGAAGCCTCGGATGATTCGTTCAGACGCTGCTGGCTGTTGATCGCGATGCTCCTCCTCGAGTCGATTCAAGAGTGTGAAGGCAGTTCAACCGGAAACTAAACTTTCTCTTACAACTTTTTTTCTTTTTTTTTTTTTTTGCTCTGAGCAGAAGAAGAGGAAGAGACGATCTTTGGTGTCATAAAAAACTCGGTTCCTTATTTTCTTCAGTTGGGCGTGCTGTCGGAGATGTGTCAGCTGAGGACCGATGGGGAAGAAGTGAGCTGTTTCTTAGGAGTATAACGGCGACGTCGAGTTTTTACATTTAGTTCCGCTCACATAACGGATTCTGGTCCTTCATCATGGAAGATGTGAGTAGTCACTTAAGTCCCACTGTGTAGCCTCTGCTGCTTTGCTTTTTGTCGCAGATACATTGCAACAGATACTTTGCCGTTGTGTTTGCAATGTCGGATCGTAATTTTGAGGACGTTTTCTGAGATTGACACTTTAGATGGAATTCACTAGCCTGTGTGATAAACCTCGAGAGTATAATTATGTGCAGGGCGCGACCAGGTCATCAGAGCGAAGTTATGGCCCGTAGACTAAGTGGCAGCGATTCGGCCGGTGTTGGAGATACACGAAGGCCTAATAGTCTCGAGAGAAAGACGTATGTTTAGGTGTGCAACGACGCATGCCTGCCTCCCGTGCCTGCCTGCCACGATCAAATTGGCAACAAGATGAAGATCAACACTCAAACACTTTGTGGCACAAAGCACCTGCCCACCTGTCAATCTCTTGCATCAACTTGTTGGTCAGATTTCATACGAAATTCCGGCGACGACAACTGTAGAGAAAACAGCAAACTCCGTTCATCGAGCTTTAATTTTTATTGTAGCGCTATGTGTGGGTGTACCCACTTAATCTTCAAAACAGAAATTAAGACCTCGTTTGACTCAGATGGGTCCTCATACGTTCGGCATTATTACAATCTCCATCTATCACTTAGGTGAATTTTATCTCAACACAGTGATGCTCCGTAAGGGTTCATTTCAGTGGACAGGATTGAAGGAAAAGTGTTAAAGGTTAACATTTCACAAATACAGAAAATACTTATGTGGTTGTACCTTTGGTGGATTCGTCGTGATGGACGTTTGTGTGTGATTTGCCTTGGCTAGATGCTCATGCACAAAGATATATACAGTATTTTATCTCCTAAGACAGACTGTTGTAATGATTTGTGGCTCAGAAGTATCCGTAAATCATAAAAATCCATGTGATACATACTGTACAGTTGGCTCATATAAGAGCTGATCAACTCCATGCCTCTGTAAGAATTTGGCATTTTGAGGAAGCCGACTTACTAGAAAGGGGAAGTTAAGTAGAGACATACTGAGTTGGTCTACAGCATGCAGGGAACTTGTTGCAAACATTAATGGTAATGTTTGAGAAAAGTTATTTAACTGCATTCTCCTTCCCAATCAGAATCTGATGATAGGATGCAGCCCTTTTCTTTTTCAAAACTGGTCCTGCTGGAATCACTCTTCGCGACACAGTACTTAGGCTGTAAATCACAACAGCTACCACTCAAATTTAAAGAGTAGCCTACTTAAAAATGTTTTGTTCTTATTTAGTGAGACAATTTTACCTGTGACTTAATCAAAATAAAAGATGTTCAAGATGCAAGTCAAATTGAGGCTATACATGGCTGTAGCTAGAAAGTGAGTTTTTCAGCCAATAAGAGAACTAATGATTACACATTCTTGTATTTTTAAAAGATGGTTCAGATTTAGTGAACAAAGCAGATTGTTTCATATTCCATAGTAATAGTACTAATAAGGATTGTGTTAAAACATGTAGATGTTAACATCCCTTGGTGGAACTGTATTATCATAATTTTATTATCAGATGATAACTAATAATATGAATTCCAATTGATATATGGCGCATAAAGTAGAGCTTATGTATAAATAGTTTCTACCAGGTATATATATTAAACACCACAACAGTCATATTTCCAGATTTGAGATTTGCCTTGAGTTTCACTTCAAACAGGAACAACCCAGCTATGTGGGCTGGGTCTTACTGATGACTTTCAGAGGCTGCGCTTTTCATGACTTTTGCTTTGATCTGTTTGTGTATGGTTTTGGGTCAGAACTGCAATATGAGTGGATGTTTTGTGGTGTGACTTGAGTCCTGCATCGCATTCCCTTTTCATTCAACGTCATACATACAACGATACATTTGATACGAAACATCTTGTTAGAAAAAGCCACGCGGTTGCAGTTTGTTATTACTTTTAACAGTGACTCTGCCATCTCACTACACTTTGTACATGGATAAGTGATGCTATGAAAAAGGTCACATTACTTGGGATTTTTTTTGATAACTGAAGTGCACAGATCTAATCATTTGCACTAAAGCTCAGAATGTGTGGAGATTGTGATGTGATGTGAGAAAATGATGTTTGGTCTGGCCGGGGCTTCCCAGATTACAGAACCAATCGGGCGAGGGCCAGTAGGACCAAAACTGCCTGAGAAAGGGTCAATAGAGGTTGCTAGAATATGTCAGTGTTGATGAGATTCTCAGTCATCCAGGTCATGGTAAATCTATGTGCTATATTGTAGGAAACTGGACTTGTTGCCTACAATAGAGAACTTAGAACAGTCAGTATTCACTGGTGCTAACAGGAGAATTCATTATTATTTTTTACTTCTCTGGTTTAGAAATAGTTCTGTTTGGATATTGTACTCTAGTACGTAAAGCTGAACTCAAACCCGTGCTTGATGTTCACAACTGGCATGTGTGCTAGTATGACCACCCACCACTTGGCTTGTTGCCCATATACAGCTCTTTTGCTCTTATCTTTGTCTTTATTTTTAATTTGTCATTTCCCACTCTCCTCATCTCTACTCCACATTCTGCCTAATTACCTTTCACCCCCAAAACAACTGTGGCCCATTCATGTTAATCTTTTGTCTCAACTGTGTGAGTCATCCTTTTCTCGCCATCACGCTGACCTACAGTGCAGCATGACGTGTATGCCTGAGCCATCTAGTAAAGAGGAAACAGGCTGATACATTATGTGTCAGGCAGAAAACTATTAACCCTCTCTCATTATCATCCCGCTATTCAGGCCTCTGCTACACAATGGATGTGTGTGTATGCACATCTTCTTACTGGGGCACCACTGGCAATTTCTAGGAAAGTGCATTTATGAAAAAGAAAGAGTCCTCAGTGGTGAATGTGTGTGTGTGTGCTCTGGAATTTGTGTTCTTGCAAGGAACTAACACCTCCAATAGGTAAGAATATTTCGGAAAATGTTCTTTTAGAAGACATTTGTACTTTATGCACACAGGATTATTTTTATTTTTTATTTTTTTGCATTAAACAGAAATAGTGAAATAATGTACTTTTGCTTGCTTATGTCACACACGGGCATGCACACCCACACACACAGAGTTGTGTGCAGACTTGGGTCCTGGAAGAAAACATCCAGGAGCAAGTCCAGTCCATGAAGTGGTGTCCAAACTTCATTATAAATACTCTGGAACTTTGTAACAAAACAGTGTTACAGCATTCTCCTAAACAACTGAAGTATCTGGGGACTTTTTTTTAAATGTTAAAAAAAATAAATAATATGCAGGTGTAATGCATGTGGTTATATAAAATAAATCAGGAAATCAATTTGAATAAATCATGTGAGGATATTCACAATATCCCAGTAATGGAAATTCACCATCTTATTTGGATTTAATGGGTTTTTCAAGAGAATTTTTCAACATGTTGATGTATGAGACTTGCATTGTTCATAGTTATTTGGCACGAAAAAATGAAGTGAGTCATGGTCATGTTTGGGTATTGCCTTGTGACTTGTCTTCTGGAGAGCTGTATTAGTTTGCAGTGTTTACAATGCTCTTTTATATGCTTTGCCTGGTTTTCTTTTCAGCCCAAGTCAGCTGGAGAAAATAGGGCAGAAAAATGATTAACAGAAAATTAATAGGAATTTATTTAGAAGAAAGATTTACATTTAAGTAACTTCAGAATGAATGTCAAATATTCCCATCTTCCAGTCTCCATTGTTAGGATTTGTTACTTTTCACATGTCATTAAGTGAATATCCTTGGGGTTTTGAACCATTACTTTGACAAAAAACATGCATTTGATGTTTTGAAAAAGAGAGAATAGTCAGTTGTCATGCCTGGGCTATAAAATAAACAACACCAAAACGCCACAAACTGACTTCTCTATAAAAAACTTGGCTATGAAAAGGTACAACAGAAATTCACTCCAATGGAGGATGACAAAAGGCTATGAAACAAATCTACATTATCAGACTAAGCTGTGAAAATTTAACAAACAAAAAATTACTCCAGCGGAGGAAAGAAAAAGCCATAAACACAAACTGCAAGACTGAGCTGTGCTATATAACTTAGTGACAAAAAAATCACTCTCCACAAGGCAAATGAATAAACAGAAATACCAACAATGAATACGATACTTAGACCAGACGAGGGCTGTGGCGAAAGGCTGGGGTTCACGATGGAACACACTCTGGCACAAGACCAAGGGAGACGCGGACTATAAGACACATGAGGGTGATGGGGAACAGGTGGAAACAATCAGGGATCGGGGAAACGTCAGACTGGTGATACTTGAGGAAGGGCAAGTGACCTGAAATGAGAGGAGAGTTAGAATTTCAAAATGAAACAGGAAGTTCACGAGACAAAAACCCAAGACGAGACAGTGAAAATGATAACTAATTCCAGCACAAACGAAAGCTGCAAATTCATATTGCTGATGTGATGTGCCTTTTTGACTGATAAAGATATTCCATGTCACATTATCTACACATGTACAGAATAAAGATGTTTTTATGGTGTGTGACACCATTTCTATTTAGAAACAACAGGCTATGTACTAAGAATGCTGGTGTTACTCTAGCCATGATGGCATTACAAAAATATGTGAGTAATTGATCTGTGACTAACTATGACACACAACCACTGTCACAATTATAAATATAAAACTAGGAAAAATTGCATTTCCTGAGAAAATACAGTGCACATTTTGATAGCTGAACAGTTTCTCTAGCTGCACATAAAGCAGAACGTTTGGTAAAGCTGAAAAGGTAGAAAGATGAATATTTGAAAAAGTTGAAAAGGCTTTAAAGCTGAATATTTGAAAAGGCTGAAAAGCTGAAAAAGTTATAGGATGAAAGAGCTTAAAAAGGTGATCATTTCAATAGCTGAACAGTTTCTCTAGCTACACATAAAGCTGAATGCTTGAAAAAGCTGAAAAGGTAGAAAGATGAATATTTGAAAAAGCAGAAAAGAATTGAAAGCTGAATATTTGAAAAAGCGGAAAAGACTTGAAAACAAAGTTATAGGCTGAAAGAGCTTGAAAAGGTGAACATTTTGCTAGCTTGCAGCTAAAGAATTGTGCTTGCAGCTTGATATGACAATTTCAGTGCATTTGTTTTTGTTGTTCTTACCTCTGAATTTTGAGGAAATTTCTCTTCAAAATTCCTATGCTTTGTCTCATAATGGCATTTCAAATTGGAAATCTTCATCACAGCTATAGTCTCCTGGCATATTAAGCACATGGGTCTTGTGCTGGTTGGAGGGAGAATGAATGCAAATTTTTCAATCCATTCTTCTCTGAATTACTGATTTTCAATGTCCACTATTTTTTTAGCAGTGAACTTTGAACATGCCATTTTCATGCAATCTAGGCTCCTACAGCCAGCAAAAAGTCAATATGTGAACTGCTCCAAAAAGGAATTAATAAAAATTGCGCTGGCAGCAGTGAGTGACCCAACTGTCTATGTATCCTTGGCATGGAGACAAGTCCTGGTATACACGTGCTGACCCAACCAAAACACATGGTGAAGGAATAACAGTTTGGGGGCCACAAATAGGAGGCCGGCAGGCTGTATGCGGCCGCCTATTTAGGACCACCAAAGTAGAATATAGGTATGTCAACGTCTCCAGGGCTGGACCCTTATCCAACATATGAAGTTTGGTTTGCAGATTTGACCATGTACAATGGATTTGTAATAACTTCCTGTTTCCTGGTGAAAATTGGTGTTGCCTGCCACAGCCTCACAAAAAAAATGGATTGGATTTGTATGGTGCTTTTCAAGACACCCAAACCAGACAGGGATCCAGGTTCCATTCATTCACACACAGTCATACCAGTGGTGGCAAACTACAATAGTAGCCACAGCTGCCCTGTTGCAGACTGATGGAAGTGTGGCTGCCATTCAGCGCCTACAACCCCTCTGACCACACACCTCAAACATACAACAGTCAGACACATTCACACAAGGCAAGCGCGGGGATCGAACCGCCGCCAGGGAGAATATGCAAACTGCACACAGAAAGGACCTGTGCTAACCACCACATCACCATGCTAAGCACTAAATTTAAAATGGCTTATTTTATGTTTTCTGTTCTCTCGGTTTTAGGTCATGGCCACAGAACCTTTTGGTTTTGTGTGTCGCATTGCAATACATACAGTATGTGCACCAAATTTCCAACATGTAGGGGCAATTTAGGGCTGCTTTTTGGCTGGAGGCAATGAGCCATATTGCCCCATCCATGACAGAAACACATAAAATACATACATCTTCAACACTGTTGAATTTTGTCAATTTTTTTGTGTTTTCTGAATATGTTAAAGCCCTCACAAAAGCAATTAATTTGGTGAAAAAATGGGGTCTTCTCACTGGTTGATGCTCAGGCCCTAAGAAAATAATAAAAAATATATGATTATATACAACCATTGTCTCAGGTCTATTTTTGAAGGGAACTGGAATCTAACTCCAAGTGTCTAGATAAAGAGCTGCTGTAACCTTGCTTGATATGCGAACTTAGCCTGATGAATTACCCTCTGATGGTGTGGTCACTTTGTTCTGTCTGATTGTCTTTTGGATACCACCCTTCAAGCATTTGAGAGTTCCATGTACTGCAGCCTTCTGTATGCTCAACCTTTCTGATTTTTTTTTTTTTTACGGTTTGATATGTGACAACATTCAAGATTTTCAGTGTGGTCTCAGACTTTCGGACCTTACTCTGTGTCCTGACATTTCAGTCTCTTTAATTTGACTGTTTTTAAGCCAGAAATTGTTAATCAGAACTTTATTGCTTATCACTTCAGCTTTTATAGTCTTTTTAATCCCTTTTGACACACCACCAATCATCACTGATTGGCCAGTAACTTGTTTTTCATTTGAAGCTCAAAGGAAGTTCATAATGCATACTTGCAAAACAAATTGATCCCGCCCCATTGTCTTCTCACTTCTCCCTTACTCAAACAGTAAGTATTCAATGGGGCTAAATTTAATGGAAAGTAATCGGAATCTAGTAATCGGAATCTAAAGTGTGAGCCTTTGTCACGCTTTTGGTAAGTTCCTGCTGGGCAGGTCACTGTGAAAATCAATGAATGCCAGATGCTCTCAGACCTAAAACTTAATCAGAAACACATGTCTGCTGAGGTGTGTCTCTTCTATAAAACCTTGCACTCTATCTTCTCTTCCTTTTTTGAGACCTTAGCTTTAGCAAGTAGTTATTTTATAACTGCATCAACATATTATTCTGCATAAGGTTAGCTGACAGTAGATCCATTTCAGAGTTCACCACAACACCTCTAATAGTTTTGGGTTGAAGTGTTGGTGAGGTCTGTGTTTCAGTGCAGAGCAGACTTCCTGTGTGAGTCTAAAATTGGAGCTCCTTCACCTACTCTGTGATCTCATGGTGCAGAGCTATAGTAGTTAGCTGAGCCCTGAGTAATGGAAACCTCTTGCTCTGTTGCAAGGGTGGGTCAGCGCTTTACTGAACTTCACTGCAGTGTTCCACCCAGGCTCATCATATGTAGTTAGGAGTCAATATTCCATGGAGGTCAGTCACCATAGTGAAGTTTGCTTTCATTTACAGCAAAACAAAAGACTACGCTGGCAATTATTTTGAACTGCAAAAAATATCAAAATGTCCAAAGAAACTTTTCGAACCAACCCCTCTAATACAGCCAAAGTATGCTATTATATGGCTAAATACAACTTCTGAATGTCGCTAACAGTTAGCTTTTTTTCATCTAGTGCTCAAAGCTTTATTCACTTTTGTGTGTTTAGCCCATGCCCACACTACTATGCATTAGAGGCATTATGTTTTAGCAAATCTAGTGTGTGAGTGTTTTGAACTCACTGGTAAGGCTGAGAGGAATAATAACCTGTAACTGACTTGGCATTGGAATCCATTATTAAAGGGGTTCCATTTAATAATTTGTAGCAATTTACATGTATTAATCACTTTTTTAATGGCCATGTGAGAGACCTTCCCCATCTCTCTCGGTTGCTTGCACAAGCCTGTGGAGGATTTGTTGGATATTTTTAAAGTAGCTGAACTGTGGATGGGATGTTCCACACAGCCCCTTAAACACTGTATGAATACAATATTTAAAGGGGCTGTGTGGAACTTTTGTGTTGTGCTGGATGCTGACCATGCCGTAGAATATGATAAGGGGCCTCTTTGCAACAGATAAGAGCTACAGTTTCCTACTATATAGGAATTATTCAAATTATTTTCCAGTCAAATTGTGAAAAAATTAATAAATATAAATAGCAAGAGTGTTTCTCTTACCCCATGAAGATTGTAGTCTTACTATCCGTTCGCCAGGGCATTAGTTTAAATTGGATCAACCGTGAACACCTATCCTTGCCAGTGTAAATGTAAGCCTTTCATTCTGCCGTATTTTGAGTATACTGATTACAGAGTCAGAATGGTTTGTTTGAGACATTAATAGACAACATTTGCTTACTTACTAGTGTTAAATGCTTAATTTCTGGAGTGGTTATGAAGTGGTTGTGTTTTTTAAAATTAATCTTTTATACCTGCTTAGAACTTTGAAGTACTTCTTTTCATCCAACTTCATTCCCAAAACACACTTGGAGGGTTGGGGTTGCGTTTTAAAGTAGCCTATGTGGTGTGTATTGGTATAACACTGCAGCAGCCCTTGCAGCTTTCATTACAAGTCAGAAGTGTTTCAGTTCTTCTATCATTTGCCCACAGATTCACTATTACTCACACTAGAAGATGTGTTTTGTGTTTCCTAGCAGCCCCTGTTTTGTTCATGCATAGATACTTCCCTTTTAGGCTGAATTGTAAACATCACTTAACCTATGTCTGTGAACAAATAGCAATGGGACAAAACATGTAGGTAGCTAATGTGTAGAGCAAAGCCCAAAGTAGATAAATATTGCCCAAATGCGTTATAGTTTGAGGTGAGATGAGATATGTTGCAGGCACGGCCTGTTGTCAGAAATAAAAAAAAAACTGATAAGAAGTGAAAGCTGCTGATCTTAACAGGCCTCAGCCTGATGCTTAACTCTATTTTTGCAGTAACGCTACAATGTAAGCAGGGTTTTTTTTCTTATTTGCTGTACAACCTCAGTGCTAAACTGAGCTCAGGCACATTTCCTCTTAGAGTTATGTTTGTTTACACATGTAGGAACATTGCAATGTCTTATCAAATTGGGAGTGGTTTTAAAATCAGGTATATTATATGTCTTACTGATAAGTTATTTATACTAATACCATACTGTGTCACACACATATTTAATCACTCACCTATAACATTGTCTGTGTCCTGTAAGAGACCGATAATTTAAATCAACCAAAAGATGCATTGTTTGTATGTAAAACCCATGGCTGGATAAACAAAATGTTGGTGTATATTGTGCTGAGATTAGGGATGGGCAGTATGGCCCTAGAATAATGTCACAATATTTTTTAGCCTGTATGGTGGTATACATTGTATATCTCAATATTTTGACATATCAGAAATACGAAAAAAATAAAATGTTTCAGCCAAAGACCTAGATCTCGTATTGTAGGCATGACTGTTAGTAAAAAACCACTGGATTTTTGATAAATAATGATCAGTAATGTGGATATAATGACTAAGTGTTACTGCAGCCTTTAAACCAGGAAAAGACAGCAAAGATAATGATATCTGACATCTGACATCTATCTCAGACAGTATATAGTCTCATAACACGATAGCGATATATATTGCCCAGTCCTAACTGAGATGGTGCGTGACGGCTGTCTGACAGGTTCAGCCGGTCCTCACACCTATTGCGTCTTCATGGGCTGACATAGTAATGTGTCTGTGTACATCGCTCTTTTATTTACGAAACACTGACATAGACTGACATGTGTGTGATTATGATTTCCTTCCTCTGTGTCATTGTAGGATGCAAAAGAGGAGCCAACCCAGTGTAAAGAGCCAAAGTTCCTGGCTAAGGCTGGCTGGGTAAAGAAGGCCCCCGGCAGACTTTTGGCAAGCTACAAGGACCGCTACATCCATGTGGAGAAGACAGAGGCTGTAGTGTATGAAAATGAGGTGCACTTTCTTCTTATTCTTTTATTGCTCTTCTCATGCAACACTTTCATTTTTCTTTTTTTTTCTTTTTTACAGTCCGATACAGTCAGAGGATTGTGCAGAATAAGCAACTATGTTACTTAAAAGACAATCAAAGAAAATTTCAAAATTTCTTGTTAGTAGGTTGTGGGATTTGTTGTTTGTTTTCATAAAAATCTCAGTTGTGTCTGCTTCATCTTTTATGTGGAACAAATTTGCTATTAGTTGTGCTTTGTATTGCAGGACCTGCAGAAGTGCTTGGAGAGGCTTGACTTGGAAAACTATGATAAATGTCATGAACTGAAGAGCCCCTTCAAGAAGAAGCACAGACTGATAATGATCCGATCAGCCAAGTCTGGAAATAAGGTGAGCTATGAGATGCTTCCATGTTAAATGTAAAATAATATGCCATGGGTGCTTTAAGGCAGTATTTTGATATTATTAGAATGTAATTAATCACACCAACATATTCTCACTCCTAACTTGTCAAATATGGCAGCATGATCACTGGCCTTAAGCTTCAAAGTGTGACGCTTTACCTGTCAAGTAATCAATGATACGTAGTATGCAACACCTGGTTAGGCTCCCAAAATAAGGCTTGCTGGCAACCAGCTTACATTCTAAAACATATGATAACTTTTTAACTGTTGTTAACCTTTTATCAAAAGGTCACGATTTGGTTTAAATCAGGCATAAAAAACTACTTGGTTAGGTTTAAGGAAAGGTCATACTTTGGGTTAAAATAACTACTTTCAGTCTCAAAATGTATGGAATGTAAGCAACTAAAGTTACATTTTATGTATCAACTGACGTTACTTACTCAAAAACCAGTTGTCCCAAACCAGATGTGAGCCCTGGTCTCCAGAAGAAAAGTCACTGACCGTTGCTGTTTGTGATTTGTTGGGAGTGTGAACGGAATAGTACCTCCCACAAAATTATGCAGAAGCCATATTAGGAAACACAAACAGGTTTTGCAATAAATGGAGCAAATACTTTAGTGAATGTTGTATGTATGTAATATATTAACATCAAAATGTCCCAAAACAACTAGCCCTTCATCATATTATTGGTTGGGTTTTCAAATGTTTTCAACAATGTTCAACCCAGAAAAATCCACAAGTTTAATGAATGTTATAGTGCATTTTATTAGGTCGCCACCGCTACTTCGGGGATATGGGAGGTCAGGCAAAAAGACAAAATTTAAGATGAATATACGTTACATAGCAATAAGCTAATGTTAATGAGTAACAGCACACATTGAGAGTGTGTGTGTGTTTGTGTGGTTAAATGCTGAGCAGTGTCTCTGCAATAGTAAGTTTAAAACCAAGGATTTTAACGTTAGATATTTATTTATTATTTTAGAAATGTTTTTATGTCTCAAAACAAAATAAATGCTGGGAATATAGCTGGGGTGTAGCTAACTATATTTACATCGAGCACTATACTTCAGTACAAATTTGAAGAACTTGAACTTGTTTCAGTTATCCAACTTTATACTTCTACTCCACTACATCCCAGAGGTAACTAGTGTACTGTTTTTTCCACTATATTTGTTTAACAGTTTATATGTCACTAGTTACCCTTCAGATTACAATATTCTGAACATTTTGGGGGTTCAGAATACTTTAATTTTTAAAATGAAAAGACTGAATAAAATGAATACTTTTTCTAAGGCCTAAAAAGTATAAAGTTGACTTTTTAGCTTTTTCTTACCGGACAGCCACATCACAAAAATATGATGACCTTGCCGGTTGGGTTATCTTTTTCAAGCTGCAGTTTATTAACACTGTCGCCTGTTTGAGTTTATTAAATGTAATAAAGAATCATATTTCACTCACTTCTGTCAGGCACGAAATCACAGAAAACAAAGACCATGTCACATACTGAAGAGAGACACACTGGCTCTGCAAGCTAGCTCACATGAACTTAATGAGGCTATTTATAGCTGATATCACACTCATAGACAGTACACAATTTTACCTGACTGCTGTTACCACAATTAACTCTCATGTTGTTGAGTTTTTTTTTACTCTTCTCGTGACCAGAATGATAGTCTGCTTCATAGTTTCATCTCTCGGCTGTATTTTTTTTTATTTTTTAGGTCTTTACTGATAAACGGTATGCTACAGAGAGGTCAAAACCTACGTACATGGGATGCCTGCTCTACCAGCCAAGCTAATTGGCACCACACAAACATTGACACCCGCTTTGACAGGAGGGAGAGGCTGCAAATGCATCAATGTTTCACATTCACACAGTAACATGGGATTAAGGAAGTGAAGCTGAAGAACTAACGAACAGTTAAAGTTAACAACAAAAGCAGAAGAATAAAGAAAACCAAAACAAATGTTACGGTGTTACCATGCAGTTGGTTTCAAAAGAGCAAGAGCAACTTAAATTGCCATTTTAGTATAAAAATGCCCCCTTCACAAATTTAAATTGAATTGGCATATTCTATCATCTATACTCTACTCCAGGCTGAGACCCATCGTCTATCCAAGTTAAGTGGGAAATGCAGCTTTGGCTGTTAATTAACTGGGACCAACTTTACAAACTCAGTTGATTCAGCCTGAAGTTACTCTTAAATTGCTCTGGCTATCAGCCGGACATGACAAAGTCATAGGATGTGTATAAAATCTGAACAAAAGTTGTGAGTCAAGAAGTTTAGTCATGTGGGTTTAACAAGCTTGTGAAGAGATGATTTATTGTCAATTAATTGAAAGATGCAACACATTCCTGATAAAATGATTCAAAAATAATTCCTGATACAGTCAGTACACACTTAACCACTTTGTCCTTTAAAGCTGTACTTATCAATATGTTATAATTAGTAGGTGATTTGTTAATTTTTAACACGGGGGATGGCCCAATGGGAGCACCACCCTGCCCCAACACACCTATGTACACCTTCCAAAGGACATTGCACAACGCCTTAACCATAACTGTGACATTTCTAATTCTATCCAGTTGTCTTCCTTCTCTACCTACTACAATTGTCTTTTTATAACTGTATTAAAGTAATGAGTAAATACACCTTTAAATTGTATGCAGTGGACTGAGTTTGTTCAGGCAGGGTTTTCTCATGTTTCTCACAATACACTACAAGCAGGGTTATTTTAAGTTACATGAACCACATGACCCCTTGGAATTTTTTACCGTCTAAATTCCTTGAAGGACACACATTGAACATTGTGCAAAATAGCAGAGCCCAACCGACTTATTGGTATTTGCCTTTATTGATTTATCGGCTGATTTATAAGGTTTTACAACCTTATATTTAAATAGTATAATGCAGAAAAACATGCTTGGGGTAATTAAAAATTGGTGTAATGACATAGTTTGGCCACCAGAGTGCGTTTCAATGGGGGATAAAACAGCTGGTGTCAGGAGATGTAACAGCCACCTCATTGATGATTAAACCATAAACCAGCACAAACATGACAATTGGCAACATAACACAAGCCAACATGTTCTTAAATGTCACACTAACATAAAGTAACATTTTGGTTTTAGGACATTAATAGCAAACTTTTGTTGATCTGGTCATTTTTTCGTTTGTACACAATCAGGAGTCTGTACAGGGTGATTTATTTTGAAAATTGACCAGATGCTCCATGCCTTTCTTGTGTCTCTGACTTCCTGCCAGCGCGATCTGCTCTGTGCAGCTTGTTGCAGCTTTCGTTAAAAAATAAACCGGGCAGCTGGATCGCAAAGCAGCCTCGCACAGCTTGACTCCACTGTGCCTCGGAGCTGATCGTGACCCCTTGTGATTTGTAACACACTATCTGCTACTAGGGGATGGAGACTGGAGACTGATGCTTTGTGGTAATTTTGCTAACAAGGGGGGGCGGCATCCCCCCCCCCAAAAAAAAAAGAAAAATCGCCTACTGGTTATAATAACAGTGGGTAAAATATGTGTGAAAAGGGGTAGCTCATAGTGACTCTACAGTTCAGGTCAGCTCTAAGTATACTGCGTTGATCCAGTCTCAAGAATCGAATCAAACTGGTTTTATCAAAAAAGATTGATTTTTAAAAAAAATAGCGCTTTATTAAGTAGAAAACAACAGCAAACACTGAAAGAGAGAGCTGCAAATGTGGACAACTTGTGTATGTGTGTGTGTGTGTGTGCATAGCATATTTAAACATTATACTCTAGATGTGACACTGTCCCATAATGCAGGATATGTGGAAATCATTTTAGTATTTGGCCAAATCAAAATGAAATTAATTTTACCAGTGAAATATTATCTGTGATAACGACCAATAATTTAATTCTATAGTGCATCCTTCAGGTTTCAAACTTTTCAGAAAAATTGGCTTTACATCTGTTTTATGAGGAATAAAGTATATTGATCTTTTTTCTAAGAGGAACACATGACGCATTTTGGTGACTAACAATGAACTTAATGTGACTTTTGTTTGTTTACAAGAAAATTCCACATGGGCCCTCTATTAAGGGACTGTCAAGCTTGTTGTCAGATGTGTATCAGTGGGATGGTTCTTTAATATACTACTATGATTACAGCTACACATTGTCTTTATGGCATTGCTATGAAAGATAAGGCTAAACCAGTTGTTTCGGTTTCCCTTGTCTTTGTTATTTTTCGAATGAAGGTTTAATAAAATGGAAATAATGCTACAAATGACTGTTTTGCAAGTTGAAATACCATCATTCAGCTTTATAAAACAATGCGTATTCGTTAAAGTTCCAGAAGTGTTTGGTAGTTTGTGCTCTATTGTGGTTGCTCAGTATGAATAGAGCTTTTCACATCTGAGCAGGATGTGAAGAGATGCTTGGCTGCCTCTTGGATTCTCCGCGGCAACCCTCTTAAAGAAAAGATTTACTTTTAGCAGCACAGCACCAGTGTGTCCCACAACCAACCACCTGTCACTGTTCAGTAAAAAAAAAACTTCAAGTAAGTTCACATAGTTGAAATACTGAGAAATGTTGGGTTTGAAGAGATAGAGTCATGTTCAGAGAGGAATAGAGTGAATAAATTACAGTGTGTGGTATACAAAATACTTGTTTGAAGTTCAGAGTCATCTTGAGCAAAAGTGCCCACATTAATATATTTGCTATATGAAATGTAATTTTAGACTGTATTTCAAGAGTATATTTTTTTCACTTTGAAAGAAATTGAATACAGTATATAACTTGCAACTAGGGCTGAACAGTAAAAATAGAGCTGTGGGACACTGCAAACAAAGCTGTGAAGAGCATCGATTGTAATTGTAAAATCAAGTTTAGGTCTCTGATCTGGCAGAAAATCTACTAATACTACTGTCAGTAGTAAATGCTTCCTTAGATAAACAAGTAAGGAGATATAATCATTCTAATGGAAAAGACATAGGGAAAGACTGTACATTAAATGCTCTATAACACTTGCTGTATGTTTTAAATTTGATCAACTTTATTTTGAAATTACTATGCTGTATGTCACTGACAGGTCCATGATGTGAAGTTCCAGACTCAGACTGCAGAGGAAAAGGAGGCTTGGATCAAAGCTCTGAGGGATGGCATCAATCGAGCAAAAAACAAAGTCTTTGATGAGGTGAACATATGTGTAATCTGCACACAGAATCAGAAGTGTCCCTTAATTTCAGTGGCATTGTCACTGAGTTTGAATATGTGTTAATAGTGTTTCCTCTAGATTTTTTTGTAGCAGTGGTGCTCTGAGTCAGTAACCAAGCAACACTAGGGGGGTTCGGGGGCATACTAAATGGTGAATACTAGTGAGATTTTGGGAAAAAAAAAAAATTTGACAGAATGAGACTTACGAAATGACTCATTCTTACAAATGAAATAACAATCAACAGATTCAAGGCATCTGCTGAGAACAGATCATCATACAAATGTGCCTTGAACTGGGCAGAAACAATAATTTGTGTTAATTTTCAGCTTAATATTTTTTTTTTATGAAACATAAAAAATCTAATGTTTTCCTACTCGGATTTGATTTTTTTGTGATTTAAGGTCCATTGTGTTAATACAGTACGTCAAAATTAAAAAGTAACTGTACAGTCACACATGTGAGGTTGTGCTGAAAATAATGACACCAAACAAGGCAAGGTAAATAGTTTTTACAGTGAAATATAATGGTAAAATCAAAAGTAGTCAAAAACGGCCAATTATATCCCAGACTTCCCACCTTCAAACACAGCCTCATTTTGCCATCCATGAAAAATCTCCCACTTTTATATATGAATACATACTTCCTACGGGCAACGCACTAGTCCAACCTAAAACTAACTGTGTTTTGCAGAGGAGTGTGGACAGCAGGTCTGAGGGGGCTTCAGATTGTTCTGTCAAGTTTACCTAGCTAGCTGCTAGCAACTTTTGATGCAAGCTAGCAACTGGGGTCTAATGAATGTAATGTTTATCCATCAAGCGCAGTAATTCGCTCACAACATGGGGTAAACAGTAAAATCAGAGACGGTTAATAAAGATCAAAAGGACATTTATGTTGTATTTTATATTATTTATAATGTTGTTGTCTGCATCATGTCTGGCTTCGATGAGTCGTCAGTTTCAGTCTCTCAAACTAAATGGTGACTTGTAGAAATGATACAAATAGCAGGGTTCCCCCAGAAAACTAGTGTAGTGGCGCACCGTCATCGAGGGGGCTCGTTATCGTTGGGGGTGGGGGGTTAGACGCTCCTCGCCGTCAGCCGGGGAACAGACGGACGCTTGCTTGTCACTGTCACCCGCTATAAAGCGGCTAACATTGAAAATGAGTATAGTGGCACTGAGTTAGCAGTATAGTGGCATAGCGCCTGCAAATAGCAATGATGACAATGATAATCGATTTCTATGCGCCACCACAGAATGCATATATGGGAAACACTGGTGTTAAGCTGTTGAGAGCTCAGATGGATTGAATGGAAAGGTGAATGAATAAGCTTCATGTTTTCACAGGTGAAGATTGATGAAACCAGCAATTTAGAGCATGTCACTCGTACAAGGCCCAAAGGGAACCGTAACCGGCGGCCTCCGACCAGGATACACATGAAAGAGGTTTGTGTGTGAATTTGAGAATCTATTATATTACAGACACTAGGTGGTTAGCACTGCTGCTACCGTAAGCAGGTCTGGATCTGAATCTTAACTCTTCAATGAGTTTTCTTTTTCTCACATTTGGATGGGTTTTTTATTGGTTAAAACATGCATAACTAGCTCAACTAAACCTCATATAGCTCACAAATTTTTTTTTTCATAAATTTAAAGCGCAAGATACCTTAAATTATAATTGTTTTAGCAAGAATGCCTTAAGATAACAAAGTATTTAATAATTATTAATAAGTTTCAAGAGACAGTAAGACTATATAGAGTAGCGCATGAACCTGTAAAATAGACAGTAGAGTGATTTCACTCACTTTGAGCTTTATTTACCTCAAGGCACCACCCTTTAGGAAACAAACACAATAGCCAAACATTTCATATTTTACTAGCAGTTAGTAAATTTGCATATCTTTCAATACATGCTAACACATGCAGTTACAATTTCCCATCATTGATATAAAGCAATGTAACATAATGTTCTGATGTTGTGACAGGGTCTGTTCCCCTGTCAAATGGAAAGGTGTTTCAACATACAGCAAAAATGTTTGTCACCTGCAGTACCTTCACAGCCCGGCAGTGAGCCATGGCCCACACTTGCACAAAAGTAAAGGAAAAACCCAAAAAGCATAGTATGTTCCTTTTAATTTAATCAAATGTCTTGTGTGTGATATTTTCCTTTCCTTCTAGGTTGCTGATATTTCGTCTGATGGTATCCTGCGTTTGGATCTTGATCTTGAGGATGCATTGATGCCTAATGGGACCCATCACACCAGTGTTGATGGTGCTGAGACCACCAAGGAGGCCAGAGTCCCAACACCTCTGTCCAGTGCCAGTGAAGCTACAGAGAAACAGTCAGAGCCAAGCGCTGAGGAAGAGTCTCAGACTGAGCCAGCGCTCAGTCCCCAGAAAAAGGTCATCAAACCTCCAATGCCCCCTACCAAAGAGGCCAAACCCTGTGTAACACCAGAGGATAAACCTGATACGGATGAGGGCATGGTGAAAAAGGTCTGTATAATGCTGTCTAAGTCCTGTCATATAATGCAAGAGTATCTGTGTATGTCTTTCTTTCTGTTTGGATAACATGGCTCATCAAATATAATGCAATGTTTTTTAAGGTCCTGAAGCCACCTTTACCTCCTTCTAAAGAAGCCAAGCCCTGTCTTCCATCTGTTGAAGAAGCTACAGTGGATGTTAAACTTGAGAAGATATCTGAAAGGAGTCCTGATGCCAAGGCCGGTCCCCCACCAACCCCTCCCAATAAACCCAGCTCCAACAGTTCCATGAGCAACAATGCAGAGGCCTCACAATCCAGACAAAACTCTCACCCCCCTATCCCTCCATCCAAAAAGAAGAAACCTTCCCATCACCCTGTGGAGCCAGACCAGGAGGTTCAAGACACAACTAATGAGAAAACTGGTAAAGAAGACAATAACAAGGATGTACAGGGAACAGCTGTCGAAACAGATGAGGCAGAGCAGTTGATTTCTAAAGAAGCTCTTCCTAGTGTCAGAGATGATCAGTCTGAGAGTCCAAGTGCAGCAGAGCAGGTTTCTGAAGAAGAGTCAGAGGAGACCATAAACAGTGACATAAACAAGTCATCTGATAATGAACCACTAGCTTCCACAGAGACACTCAGAACGAGCCCTAGTCCTCCTCCAACCTGCAAAAAAGAGCCTGAGATACTTACCAAGTGTGACATGAAACACACAGACAAAGAAACTATAACCGACCAGTGTCCTACAGAAAGAGAAGACCCTACTGCTTTGCTGCAAACAGACCTAGATACCTCAGGCAGTTCTTCTCAAGCACAAGAGTCACTACCCAAGAGTGGAATGCCCACAGTAGTAGTGACAGTAAATGACCCAGTTACTGACAGCCTCAGCCTGAGTCCACTGCTTTCTAACATGCATGGGGAGAAGAGAAAGATGGTGGAGGAGAAGTCCGTAGACAGTGGTCAGCACTCAGATGATGAGAGTGAAGGATTTGGCAGTGAAGACACACTGGCAGCGTCTACTGCTGCATTGAGAGGAAGCCATGTTGGTCTGGATGTGTTGGACGCCAGTGAAGATGACATCCAGATTCCTGTTGATTTAAGGCAAACACAGGCTGCAGCCAAGGCTCAGGTTAGATCTAAGGTATTTCCCTGTCAGCGGCCAGAGTCCACTCCTCCTCTCAAATCCTCAAGCAAGGCCAGGTCAGCCTCCAGTGGAGATCTGCTGTCTGATACTTCAGCCTGTACTCAGCAGGAGAGACAGCAAATCAAACCTGTGGCTGGAAATATTGGGGCTCCTGGTGATGATGTCATGAAACTTGAGGCCGAAGTGGCTCTTGAGATGGAAAAGACGAGCGGGCTCCTGAGCAGAGTGTCCCAGTCCCAGAGAGGAAGTGAAGAGGAGAGCTTGCCAGAGGATCTGCTGACCGAGGCCATGGAAAAGCTGAAGAGGGCTGACATTGTTCTCAGGGAGGTCCAGAAGCTGAAACTTGCAAAACCTGCAAATAACTCAAGCAACAGGAAGAGCTGGTGAAGGTCAGTCATAGCAGATTGACTTGGCATTGATCATTTGCTAAATCCTTCTCCTGAACAGTGATTGTCCAATAATCGGTAGAGGTAATTTGTAGGGTCGTACCTTTGTTCCTAAGAGCAAACATTGAAGAAATAGATGAAACAACCCTATTAGACTTTAAGTTGACAATAGCAGCTGTGTCCTGCTCTTTGTGACAATCCTGCCAGAACAGGACCTGGGACCTCCCTGATTGGGACCAGCATCTATTTGATAGTGCCTTGCATTATTATCTCTCCTGTCCTTCGTTCATTTCTTACTGAAATTTCTCAAAATAAATCATTTTGGCCTATTTTGCAGCCATTTTAAATCTGACTTTTAAAGGAGCGAGAGGGAGCGGTCAGTGATGCCAGAAACATAAATAAAACTGTGACTTTGGTGCATGAAATGCGAACTAAACTGGCATGTGATTCACTGTTTTTAGTGTCTAAATATTTTGGCCTATGATGTCTGTAAACCCTGCAACTAAGTGGCTGTTTGTGCTGTAATATGATGAAATGAGTAGCCTACAGTTGATTTAAGATGCTTGTGCGTAGGTGCAAATCTGCAACGCTGTCCATAGTGCTGAAATGGATCAAAGGTGAGTGATCTGTCAGGCCACTTCAATTCAAAATCCCACCATTGTGGCCACAAACACAGGGGAGACGAGCCAACGGGGAGGTGAAGGGACAGTTCGGAAGATAGAATAGAGTGAGAGAGAGTGTGCAAACTGTAATGTTAATCAGCTGTCACTTCACACCTCTCCCTGCTGATTTTGGTTGATTTGAACAGAACCAGCAATTTCTCAGTCATCTCATGGAGCTAGAGATAACCTCTTTACCTAACTGATTAACAGGGTCAGCTAAGAATGAGAAGCTGCTTTTGTCTTCCTCTGTCTGAAATCAACAACTACAGGTTAAAAAATCGTTCAGAATTTTGAAGGGTAAATTTGACATATTATTATGTTATTATAATATATATGTGTATATAGCATATGTGCTGTTACAGAATGGAAAGCCTTACAGGTAGCAATATGTCTTCAGGGATAAGGGTTTAGCAAAATGGTCAATTGATGGATGGCAGTCTGTTTTTTAAAGGTTATGCAGCACATGCAGCTTCTTGCTCAGAATGAAGTAAGTGCAATTTTAACTTTCTATGCAGCTGAAAGGAATGCTAAAAGTTCTACTGTGTATTTTTTGTTGTATATTAAATATCAGATATTTTCAAGAATAATTTCTTGAAAGCTAACTCAAGAATTAATATTATTTTGACAAAGTACTGTCAGAACAGGCAAAAAGTACTAAAAGTCTTAATTCCAGATTACACAGCTATTATAATAGTTTACTTTGTTGATTCAAGAGGCTTTTTTCCTGTGAAACCTGTTTTTGCTTCAGTTTAGATGAGGGAAATTATGCTGTGCAGACATAAGTCTTTACCACAGCATACGCATGTACCAACATGGCTCAGGAATTCTCTGCAAATAATCTTGTAAAACTAATCACATAATTAAAACAAAATGAACACCTGCTACTTCACATAGATTGCAGTTCTGTAATCAATATGTTTTTTTTATACTGATATTGTACATATCACAAAACAAAGATAATGCAGCAGCCTGTTTAGCTCTCAATAGCCCCTCTTGCAATTTGTGCACGTCAGTGGTAACCTGATGTACCAGATGATTTTTTAACACAGGACCATTTCGGAAGTTATTGGACAACTGGTGTTGTCCCTCAATTGGGAACTGGAATTGGACAGGCCATTTAAAAGTTACCTTGCAGGTGATTTGACGAACCATCCATGTTGATCGAGGGCTAATTTCAACCAATCACATTAACAGTGGGTGTACTCAACCAGAGACTTTTGGTGAGTAAAACTCTTGCCAAAACCAGTCAGGAGAGACGAAATATCTTTTTCAGCAAGGGACACCTCCAGTGCAATCCATTGCTCCTCCTCCAATTAAGAAATATTCCCCAGTTCTGTCATAACTGGTGCATTACAGCATCTCCACTAACAACTTTAGGAGACTCCAGTGTTGGAGGCTCTTGTGCATCTTGTCTCTCCTGGTGTCTGGTTGTCACAATGCCTGATTGGTCCAGACAACTGTGGCTTGGCCACAAGTGTATAGCCTGAAGCCTGGTCAGATGGATCCGTGAGATCACACGATAAACTGATCACAACATCCAGCTCCCTCACCAGTTACATCAGCAATGTTACTCTGAATTGGAATCATGAACTCTGAAGAATTTCAGAATTGTCTAGTGCTTTGATAAAGGATATATTGGCAGTTTAAGACTATTTTGTATATGCTGCGCCATTGTATGTAAGATTGTTTTCTAACATTGGATCTAATTTTCTACTTTTGTGATAACATTTTCTAATTCCCAAATAAACAAATCAAAACTATTTGCTTATGTTTTGTTTGTTTAATGCAGTTGTTTCTCTGAAATGCAGAACATACACCCTGACCCCACCCTACCCATAGTGGCAGACAAGAGCCCCTTTTACACAGAGAAGCCGCATGCCAGTTCTCTGCCATTGGTCATTCACACAAAGCATCTCGACTTAAAGAGGGGTGATGATATACATCATGATGATGATGTCTGTGTGTTTTTGAGGTGTTTCCCCTGGTGTCCTCCTGTTAATTTAAACCCACGGACTGTTTATAATCATATGGATGCAGATGTAATGTGTTGCGATTGAAATCCTGAACCACCAAACATCCTGGAAAGTGACAAAGTTAAGTTTTTCACTCTAAATTACAAAATAACATAATCGCCATCAGTAAACTGGATGCCTGATGACTCTCTCACTTGCAGGGAAGGAGGCTATTTTCTGGGGGAAAGTTCACTTAAGTGTCGGGAGGGAGGGCTGACTGTCGGGGTGATTTTTTTTTTTCAACACAAACACGTGATGAGTTAAAGTTTTTTGCTAGTGACAGGCTTCTCTTGCTGTTTTTCAGGCAGAAATATGGCGAGGAGTCAGCTTCCCTGCCATTTTTCTTTTACATCTCTATGCACAACAGGAATTTATTTATTCATTAATAAAACAGACAAAAAGGGCACTTTTTAATGGGAGGCAAAAAGGGCAGGGGCTCAAGCACCCCTTGGGCCCTACGTGTGCTTTACCTCATATATCCTGTCTATCCACCTCATAAGTTGCCAAAGACAGATACAGTTATGTTTTGTTTGGTCCTGTAAGATTGCTCATCGGGGCATGTCTCTTTACTTAGTTGAGTGAGGGACCTGTGCAGTTATCAGACTGCAGGGCCGTCATGCCCTCGATATGCACAGGATTCCTGCATCCAAATGGCAGTGTGAATGGGGCTATGATTTCGGTTCGCCAATGCTGCGCCTCTGATACCATCCCCAGAGGCCTTCCAGCACCGGACTGAAAGTTCACCCCTGGCAGCCTTGAGACATTCACACAGAGGCGGAGGTGGAGAATTGGCACAGGATCCCTGCATATGGGGTCTAAAGGCAGTTTGTGTCATTATTCCGTAGTCATACAAAGCAACCAGTAATCAACATCATAACAAAAACCTTGGCTTTTGCCAGTTTAAGAAATTAAGTTTGTATAATTCTCTTTGGATTTCTGGGGGGTGGGACTTTTTTTTCAAAGCTGGCCGAAAACTACATCTCAATTTTCCTATGCCTGCTTAACTGATGTACGTATTGTATCAGTTACCTGATTTGAATTTTCTTTACTTAAAAAATGGGGCAGTTCAGCAAGATAGATTTCATCAAAATGAAACGATAACATTTTATTTTGAAGGTCATGACCGGAAACCACTTGATGTTTTCAGTCTGTACTCTGTGACTTGACGGACAGACCTGCTCCTCGTACTGTCCAACCCCACTTTCCTCTGCAGGAACATAATGAGAGAGGTGACAGCTGAGGGTCAAAGGCGCCTGTAAAACATTGCAAAGATGGAGGACGAGCTGGTGTCGGAGGATGATATCTGTAAGTAAATACAGCTAGCATCGTTGTGCACTCCGCTGTGTGACTGCGGGGAGCGAGCTGTCAGCAGCAGGATTTCCGTGTTGACCGCAGGGGTAAACGTAGATAAAGCCAGAGGAAGATGAAGCTATTCAGGACTGTTAACACGGTGTCATGAGGGTGAACAGGTCTGGGACTGACTGGTCATATGATATGATATTAATTGTCTGTTAGGTACACAAATGAAAGATCCCACTGCCATTTTGCCGAGTTTGGTCGTGTAATTAACGATTGGTCTTAGTGTCATTTTAAGTGAAGTTTTAAAGACAAGCTTATTGAAGCAACCGCACAAGGATTTGTGTGAGCCTATTGGTACATTCACAGATTTTCAACGTTATTTGCACATTCCTGTCATAGGCGGATAGTGTTCATGTCTATGGACAAAGGCTGGCTAATACAACAATGCTATATCGTTACACCGACATGAGACTAACGTTATAGTTAGATATCATGACCTGGTATTAGTCAGGGTGGCCCAAAGTGGGGCCCATGGGCCAAAGTTGGCCTGCCATGGGGTTTGATTTGGCCCGCCAGATGTTGCTAGCAATTTCTTTCTTTCTTTCTTTCTTTCTTTCTTTCTTTCTTTCTTTCTTTCTCATATAATATATAATATATCGCTTTTCATTCTCATGTGTATATATATATATATATATATGTATATATATATATATATATATATATATACATATATATACACATATATATGTATATATGTGTGTGTATATATATATATATATATATATATATATATATATATATATATATATATATATATATATATCAAGGGATCAAGGGATCTTGGAAACCTAACACCAGTTTGGCATTAAAGGAGAATTTCGGTCGATTTAATCATGCAGCTTCATTGCTCAAGCTACAGTTGGCTTGCCAGTACCGAAGACACAAACACATTTAGTCCAACCATTACAGGGCTTCGTGAATGGAGATGAATGTGTGTTTTAAGCTTCTTAACATGCCCCACATCGCACCCCAAAAGTTATGCAACATCAGCAGACACCTTACAACACAGCACTGTGGCGTGTATGACTCAAAATGAATTTAAAAAAGTATTTAAAACAGTGTGTTTGTGCAAGGAGCTACATACCGGTTTGTTGACATCCGTGTCTTCCGGTAGCTTGACCAAACTAGTCAATCCGTCCTTTAAGTTTCAGTTTTGGGCCTGCAAAGGAGAAGGTTTGGGCACCCCTGGCATAGGTTCTTTTGCTGGTTTATAATGGCTGCAATAAAGTAGTAAATGCAGTAAATTAGAGTAAAGTGATGTATTATTTATTTAATTACTATTGAACCAGTCTGTTCTACTTGTCTTAATATTGCCTTTACCCACGTAGTCATTATTGACTAATTATTATTGTGTTAATATTTATGATAGTACAATTAGTCATTACTGTATTGCTGCAATATCAATATTGAGGTATTTGGTAAACATTTTTTTATTTGATCTTTGCCCAGTCAGAGTATTTGAGGAGATTTCAAGATATTGAGATACATATCATATAGCTGACAAAAAAACATTGCCATATTATTTATGCCCATAGGGCCCAGCCATGCTACACTGCCTGGCCAAAAAAAAAAAAAAAAGGTCACACACTCTAATATTTTGTTGGACTGCCTTTAGCTTTGATTACAGCATGCATTCGCTGTAGCATTGTTTCGATAAGCTTCTGCAATGTCACAAGATTAATTTCCATCTAGTGTTGCATTAATTTTTCTCCAAAATCTTGTATTGATGATGGTTTAAGGCCCAGTTAGAATCTAAAAGAAGCAGAAAGAACAGACATTGATGTTTGAAAACCCTCCTTTTCAATCTTTCCTGACAGTGATGTGGTCAGAAAAGGAGCTCCATGATGCTGCAAAGAGGAACCACATTGAGAAAATACAGGAACTTATCAAGAAAGGTGTGGATGTCAAGGCCAAGGATAAAGTAAGCCTGCTCAAACACTTTTTAGGCCTTGCCAATTAATGCCCTCAAATTCAGTTGGTCTTTTTCACAGCAACCCTTTTTATTTCCATAGTAAGTGGTGAAACTGATAATAGTACACAATACTTGGTATCCATCCATCCATTGTCTGTAACCACTTTATCCCTTTTATGGGGTCGCGGGGGTTTTTGCTGGAGCCAATCCCAGCTGTCTCTGGGCAGGGGCAGGGTACACCCTGGACAAGTCACCAGTTCATCGCAGGGCCCTCACTGATGGCAGAGGCCGCTATGCAAAGTGCCAACCGCATATCAGGAGCAATTTGGGGTTCAGTATCTTGCTCAAAGATACTTCGACATGCAGCTCAGCCCAACCAGCTGGGATTTGAACCAGCAACCTTCTGATGGCTAGCTGACCTGCTCTACCTGCTTAGTGACTGCAGCCCCATACTTGGTACACCTAAATGACATACGATTGTTAATGTGAATTACATTTTTGTCTTTCTGTCTTCTGAAATGTCTGCTGTGAAAAATGTGCATTTACTAAAAAGTTAGTTATTTAGTGCAAAGCTACTGCTTATGGCAGCAGACCCTTTGGTGTTAGCATAGATTTATTAATGGCCTGGCTGAGTACTGGCGCTTATTTTCAGCATAGTGTATACCTCATTGATATTTGTGTTTATTGTGTCCAATTGCAGAACAAATATATTTATTTAAAAATGTCTTACTTTGGGTCTGATACTCTGTCTGTAGTCAGCACTAAACACTGATTGGTTACACATCAGAAGTGATAGCCTGGCAGCACTGAATAATAAGAATCTGCAAAGTAATTAGTTGGTGTAGGCTGGCTGTAGGCCATGACAAAAATGTGCAGAATGAACGGAAGTAATCTATTGTAATGAACATAGAAAAAACTAAAGATTAAACTGCAAGATTAGGTGTGTATGTCAGTGACTCAGTGGTGTAAATGCCTATGTGTGGAGAGATGTTGTGGTGTAGGTGTGAGCAAAATGATAGTTAAAACCACCAGGCACTGGTGAGGCTGATGAGAAAGAGAGAGCCAGCCCAGTTAGAGGCCAGATCTTACATCTGTCAGAGCACCTAGGCCTTGGTGCTTCAGATCTGGCTGTTATGGCAATTAGCTTCCTCTGGCAACCTCAGGCAGAGAGTGTCAATAACAAATCTACACAACACTCATAAACCCTAAGGGCCATTACACTAGTAACTAAATGTATCCAATACATTTAATCGAGGTGAAAAAAACAAATTGTATAGTTCTTGGGTAAGACACAGATGGACATTTACAGGCTGGGATCGCAGGCAAAGTCATGAAAGCTGTTGTATGCTAGGTGCTAGTTCTGTGTTGTGTTAAAGGTCCCATATTATACTGTTTTTCATCAATTTCACACAGCTATCAGAGGTACAACAACACTGTATTTGAAATGCATTGCCCCAAACCCATCCATGGTCCTGAAATTCAGCTGTCTAAAAGTCGCTCAAGTGAGCTCTACTGAGAGCAGGCTGTTGCTGTGCCTGCACCTTGAAATGCTAATGAGCTCTGTCTGTCAATGCCTGCCTTGCCTGCTACATGCCCCTCTCAGGGAGATGATGCTGCTTGCGCTAGCAGTAGCATGTGCTAGCGGTAGCATGCGCCAATGTTTATGGTGGACCTATCGCTATGGCTCACTGAGATGCTGTCGTTCAACCATACCAGTTTGACCCAGAATCGGAATTGGAAAAGGAGAGGCTCCTGAAGAAGTACAGAGTCTGTGGCTGCAGCAAGACGTTTCAGAATGGTTAGTGTGTCTGAATAATGTTAGTTTGTCTTATGTGTTGTCGCAGTTACTGCGATATAGCTAATGGCTAACAGCTAGCGAAAGGTGTGTTTGTCTCCAATAGCACCAAAATGATTAAGCCACTGCTGCAAAGCAGCTGACTCAAAACCAAAATTGTTCAGGAGAAAACCAGAAAACACAAAACGAAAGGCAAAGGCTGCCTGGGAGACGTTTAATAACCCAAAACGCTGGAGTCACAACAAACTCTCCAGCATAATAAGTAGGGTTAGGGGAAACAGGCAATCAACATCAAATACACACAGAGTTCTGAGTTGGTGTTTATAGATACACCAACAACTTAAGAAGCCACAGAGAGAACCTCTCACTACCTCTGAAGGTGAGATAATGCGTCAGCACAGAGCACTGGAGACTCTGGGTTATATGAGAACTCCCCACACCTGGGCTTAATCAAAGCCAATCAGTGCCACACACAACTGATTTCCAAACTCCATTGTAATATTATTAACATTAAACTCACTTCAAACTCCATTGCATAGCGGACCAAAGTGGAGCTAACTAGTTAGCCAATTTCCATTTGACTTCACCATACTCGTAGGCAACTGTAAATACTATCAAAACGTGGCGAGACTTGCCTGTGGCGTCGATGACGTTGCTGGGTCTGGTATGGGTGGGACTGTTCCTTTTACGAGGGTTACTGAAGCAATCCAATGTGAAGGGGTTAGCACGCACATACATGCTAACACGAACCGCAGCCAGCACGTCATTAAAAATGAAATGCAACCACTGTCTATTCGGTTCTTCTGTTGCTGGGACAGAATGTAGGCACTGATGTTAATTTTTACAACCAACAACAGAGTAATTTGCGTGTCTAACTCTGAGCAACGACATTGTGAAACACTGCTATCTGGACACACCAAACTTCACCCCGGGGATGAATACCCCCCTCTCGGATATCTCCTATCACCGCACAAAGGAGGGGCCTATGGAAATGACGATTCCTGCAAAACGGTGCTCCTACAGGCTACAAACTGTACGGGGTGGAGAAGGCCATCTTGTCCTTAGATCCTTGAGACAGGGGAATCTGCCAGTAGCCGTTGGTCAAATCCAGTGTCGTGAAGAAGCAAGCCATGACGAACCGATCCAGGCTCCTCGACCCGGGGCATCGGGTAGGCATCAAATTGTGAAACATCATTCACCTTGCGATAGTCCACACAGAACCAGACAGTCCCATCCTTCTTGGGCACCAGAACTAGGGGGCTACACCAGGCACTGTTGGACTCTTCTATTACCCCCATCTCCAGCCTGGCCGCCAATTCCTCCCGAACCACTTTTCTCTTGTGTTCTGGTAACTGATAGGGCCGTGAACACACCGCCACACCTGGGCGCATCTCAATATGGTGCTGTATGAGGTCTGTGTGTCCTGGCAGGAGGGAGAACACAACGTAATGCTGCTGCAACCTGGCAACATCTGCTCTCTGGGACGATGTGAGATGGTCACGACAGAGGAGCGAGGCGGAATTGGAAGATTTTGGCACCTCAGGCCCCAGCACATCTCTCTATCACTGTTGTCACCAGGGAAACAGGCTCCACCTCTCTCCAGGCTTTGAATCATAGTCGACATTGCCCTCTCGCCGTGTGACCACAAAGGGTCCTTGCTACTTGGCGAGTAATTTGGAACTGGATGACGGGAGTTATACAAGCACTTATTCTTCTGGTGCAAATTCTCTTAATCTAGTTCCTCTGTTTTACAGGCGCTGTTGACGCTCCTGGACCATAAGCAAATTCTCCCGTGATAGCTGCCGTAGTGTGTGGACTTATATAATGGCACATCATGATAAGCCAGTTTCAGGCCATTAGTACTATGTATGTGCAGTCACTGACATGGCTTATTGCGAGACTTAACTAAGGAACTAAGCCATTAGTCAAGTAATTGGCTCCACCTGTGATATCAGCAAAATGTTATAAACTGAAGGCTGAAGTTTTATTGAACAGATAAACACTATATTTGAGGGTCTATATATGTTGGTCTAATTCATGCATGTCCCTTCTCAATCTCTCTCTGTACAGGTAGACCGTAAATCACTGCACTGGGCAGCAGGAGTGGGGAATGAACAGGCCTTACGTCTCCTACTGCTCCATGACACTGATGTAGATGAGAGGGACACTGTATGTACACAAGATTAACCACTGAATGCAGTTATTTCCTGCCATAAAAATTGTAAGACGCTTGTATGTTAAATCACAAAACATAATATTGATAATACTAAGTAAGTTGCTGAAAGTCTATATATTTGCTGTAGTAACATTAAACAGTAATGCTTTTTTCATCTTTTATATCCAAAGCGCAAGGCAAGATGAAACTTTGGGATATCTAAACAGCATATTAAAGGTCACAAGACACTGCTCCTGTTCTTAGCAGCGAAATTCTTGCTATGTGATAATTAAGCAAATAAGATTTAAAATGTTTTCTGTTTATTTTGACATCAAAAGAAGACACTGTAGCAAAGAGTTAAGAACAGGTACAAAAGAATGCAAAGAAAAGATATTAGTTTACACTGAGTGTATGAGTGTATGTATAAGACTGACACTGAACCTACTGCCACTTTTTTCACTTTACTCAGTAAGAAACCTTTCTAACATAAAAAATAAAATAAAATAAATCACACAGTAGGAAAGCTACTTTGTACACTGGTACTATCAGAGCTTCCCTGTCATAAAACAGTGTTTCTCAACAGTTTGGCATGAATGCTCTGCTTCTGGCATCCTGGTTTGGTCACTTAAAAATCCTGCAGATCCTGGTGTCCTGTGGAGCAAAGCTCAACTGTGAAAACAAAGTAAGAACTGCTTAATTTCATAATCACTGTCATTTATTATCATGTAAAATAATGTTCTTGTCATCTGTGTGTATCTGTGTGTGTGTTTAGGATGGTCTGAGTATGCTGCATTGTGCTGCTCAGAGGGGCCACATAAACATATTGGAGTTCATTATGGAGGACCTGCAAGACATCTGTCTTGACAGAGTTGACAAGGTGAGTACTTGCTTTACACTATTTATGATTTACAGACTGATACTTACACACTGTTTTTTTGCAGAATTAGTGTAGTGCTGGTACAAAACTTGCCGTTCAACACAGGGGCTTTGTATGGCTTTATTAGAGGAGATCTTAGAGAAATTACAGGATTGGGATGAGACAGAATGGGGATAACATGCAGGGCCACGGGTCAGATTGACATGGAGCTTCAATTTCCCTGAGGGAACCTCCCAAAAGGAAACCTGTGTTGACCACCCATAGTGGTTTAATATTCTGCTTTTGTTTATTTTTTCTCACTGCAACTTGTTACTAAAGCATGTCAAACATGACAGAGACTACTTATGAGCCCATGCAGAGCCATGAGACTGGAGCCCTGAAGCCATGCCCCTGATGCTGTACAGAGGAGTGTTTGCTGTTTATTAGAAATATATTGATATTGAATATGTTGCTGGCAGAATTTCACCAAATTTAACGCTGCACTTCAGCAACAGGTCCTCAGTAACAAACCTGTCAAGTGTGAAGTAGATTGAATGAACAGATTGCAAAATATGCAAAGGAAAGAGAGACAGACTGAGAGACAGCGATTCCTTGATTTACAGTTAGATATATAAGAATATGTTTCTTGCTATGATAATCATGTTATTGGCTCTTATCAATATAATTTGCAAATACATATTTCCTATACTGTACTTGTGTGTAACCTCCTGTCTCTCTGACCAGTCAGGGAAGACAGCACTTCACCTGGCTGCAGAACATGGGCAATCTGAAGTGGTGGAGTTTCTGATTGGAATGGGTTGCACACATAGTTTGAAGGACAAGGTAGTAACACACACACACAACACACATTAGTATTGTACCCGAGCAAACAGTGGGCAGAGGTTAGAACAAAAAAAGTGTGTAGTTAAGTTATGTAAAAAAACAGCAAAGATGTTACTTTTCAGTTTTGGCTACCATTAACAATACCTTATCCCTCCGTTTGTGTTAAACAAATAAACAGTGCAAAGCAGGATATGCTTTGACTTTATATCCTGTGTGTACTGCTGCTGCTACTGCTACATCCAAAAGCTGGCCCAGAGTAAATACTGTAAGTCAGAAGAAGTCCCTGCAATCTACATAGATAACAAATAATGAGAGGACTACACCCTGTCTAAATTTCATTTACATAATTGTTATGGTGTGGGGACTGCCACCACAGTGCTGCCTAGTGGCAGATTGGTAAACCCTTCGTCAGCTATCCTCAGGAAGACATTGGCAATAATCTTACCAAGTTTTGTCCTAATTCCACCAACTGATGTTGAGATATAAAATACTTCATCTTACAGAGCGCCACCTAGTGGTCATCACCCCAAATTTTGCACAGAGTCTTAGGGGTTTATGGAGAAGTAATAACCTTTTTGTCCATATGTTACATTTGTCAAACAAAGAGCTGATTCGTTGTTCTCTTGTCATTCGGACACACCAATGTGGAGAAATGCAACACTTCCTATTTTGGCCAAAATCTACAGGAAGTTGTTATTTAATAACTTGAGTATTTTTTGGAAGGTCAAAATTCTTTTGATAACTTTTTGTCAGGGGGGTCCAAAGTTTCGTGCAAATCGGTGAAATCGCCTGGAAGGAGTTGGAAAAAATAGGTTTGCGACATTTCACGAACTTGCAAAAAAACAAAAAAGGAAATGGGCGTGGCGAATATCACAGGACTTGACACAATTCAGGGAATGCATTGATATAAGGTTTTTGAATGTGCGATAAACTATATGAGAGTTATTGGCCAAAATGGATTTTCCTTGATTATAGCAGTGGACATTCACAACGACCATAGATTTAAATTTTTTTAGCCAAACCTAATATGTTCATTTTCATGCAGCGAAAAATGAAAAAAAAAAACAACAAAAAAAAACAATAGGGACCTTGCAAGTTTACCTGCTCGGGCCCTAATAATATTTATGACATTGATAATTATATAAATAGATTTTGTGAAATACACATACACATCAGCCACACCATTAAAACCACTGCCAAGTGAAGTGTGTAACATTGCTCATTTTATTACAATGCAATTTAGTGCTGGAAAACCTTGGGTCCTGGCATTCATGTGGATCCAGCTTCCATCTGGGAGTGCTGTTGCCATGAGGGGGTGTGTGTTTCAAGTAGTATTCAAAAGAAAGCTAAGACCCAAGTTTTCCAAGAAGAACATTGGATTGTTATGAGATGATCAATGTTATACACTTCACATGTCAGGTTGTGGCAAAATGTTGTAAATGATGTGGATGTATCAGTGTATGTAAGAGCAATAGAGCATCTAGCTTTTAAAAGACATTTTTCTCTATTAGATAACAATTGTCTGGATAAATGTTTAATATACACAGTTCAAGACTAACAGGTATTTGGGAAGACTTAGTATGAGAGATACATTACATCACTTAATTCCAGCATCTTTTAATCTTTCCACACTCCCATAAGCAACCTCAAAGGGGAGACATATGTTCTCTGTATCCTGTTGTATATGTGTGTTATATGGTTTGTGTACAAACATACTGTGTTTTACTCCATTCATCAACTTCAAGTCTTGTATCCACTCATGTCTCATTCTTGCAGAGTTGCTCTTTTTTCTTTTTATGTAATTGAGTGACCAGACATTTTTGATTGTTTGTTTTTGTAAAAAATGTTTCTTATATGGACATTGGAGGTTGTTGAGATGATTTTTTTTTAATGTGTCAGAATAAAACTTCTAAGTTATAAATACTTGAAGAAATGTTTTTGTGGCACATCATAATTTGCCTTCAATTTGTCAAACAACATTAGATTATTATCTTTATATAGATACTGCACTATGTGTGTAACTATGCCCTTACAAAACCATATTTTGAAACCCACGTCATTTTTAACTGGACTGAAATGATCATTGTCCAAAATTCGGGAGAAACAAAATAACACAGGGTAATCACCCAGACATCTATGTACTTCATACCAGACAGAGGTAGTGTTTTTCATGAACGGATTAGCTATGCTTGTCCTTCATTTCTTAACAGGATCAAATCAAATCAAAATTGTTAACTCTGAAACAAGACATATTGCCAAATTGAATAAAATTTGGTATTGATTTCACAAGATGAGATAAAAAACACGATAGTATCATCTGCATACAAAGCAATATAATATTTTAAATCCTTTGGTTCAATAACATGGATTGAAGGGTGTGATGTAATTGTTATTGCTAATGGTAACATGGCTAAAAAAAACTGCCCTTCAACGACAAGTTGTGGGTATTCTCTTCATGTCTATGACAGATTCTACAGATACAGACATGAAATCTGTAGAAAACTCTGAATCTCTAGATGAAGCAGTAGCCTCATTTGGCACGTCAGAAACATGACTGCACGATCCAATGTGGCTGTTCTAACGTTAAAAAATTTTGCCTTGCACATTTGAGCTGCACATGCATCCATTGTGTCCAGACTATAAGAGACACGTTTGGTTGGCAGTTTACCTGGCTTTAAAATTAGAGTGATCAGGGCACTTTGTAGTGAAGTGGAAGGGTAACCCAATGAGAAGGATTCCACGTACACATCTAACAATGTGGCCATTCATAATTTGTGATCTCTGTTGGGAGCCCATTGGGTCTTGAAGCCTTACCAGCTTTTGTGTTTAATTTAAATAACATTGGAAACATCATCTAAATTCAGTTCCTAATCCAATTCAGTTTTATATTAAGAGATACAGGGAACGTCCAGTCTATCTAGAAATCTGTTCTGGTCATCCAATCTAGTAGACAATCAGTGAACAAAATGGCTTTATAGAATGACACAAATGCTTGGTTAATTTCCCTTGGATCTCAAGTGATTCCTCCTTGTCCATTCCTAATTGCTATACACTCAGAGAGGCGGCTGCATCATAGCATGCAGCAAGGTCAGAAATTATAGAAATAGTTCACTTCTGCTTTTTGGTGTAGACCAAGTAAAGTACAACACCAGTAGTATAGTTGCCAGACCCTCTTAACATGTTTTGATGGATGCACTGCATGTAGAGGAAGTTGTCTGTGAATGGGCTTCTGGACATAATGTGTTGTTATGTCTGGACTACAGGAAGAGAACACGGCCATGCATTTAGCAGCGAAGTGTGGCCACACTGATGTCCTGCAGAAAATCTTGGAGACTGGGGTGGACATCAATGAGAGGAATATAGTAAGTGGACTGGACTTGGCTGCATACTTATTGAATTGTACAAGTTTATATTATACATATTATATAAATGTATTTAATTATCAAAATGAAATAAAAATCAATAATTGGTAGCCTGATTTACTTCAAAAATGTACATAAGTTACAGTTAAGTTGTGCCTGTCACAGAAATACCTTTTTAAACTATAAACTGCACTGAACAGTGATTTCTTGCAGCATGAAACAAAAGAGATTAAATGTAGGTCAAACTCTTTCTTTTCAGAAAACAGTTTAACCAAAAATTTAAATGATGACACTGTATACACTATATATTTGGACAGTCATTCCTGATTCTGCAAATCTGAAGTGATTTATAGTTTAGATAATTTAACAGTAAAAATACCAAATACTTGCTCGTTCCCACAAGATCTTCTGCTTCTCTCAGGTTCAACTGATTATAAACTGAGCCTTGGTTCTGCCTGTTGGTTGGACAAATAGGAATTTGAAGGTGTCACTTCTACCTCGAGTAACCTTTGATGAGCAATTCTCATTAATTCTGACATGCTGACTAATTGCACAATTTGTTGATAATACATGACAATCTGACTCAGTTTTCCAAACTGAAATGTACCTGTTGTGTTTTAAGGATGGTCTCACAGCCTTGCATCTGGCAGCTGATGGAGGTCACTATGAATGTGTCAAAGTGCTACTGGAGTCCCACTGTGATGTCAATGGACAAAGCAATGTGCAGTTTGTTAATTTACAGTCACATTATTTGTAATATACAAGAGAAAACACATTTTTGGAGTCTTTTGACAGTCTGAAAGAGACTGAGTGTAAAGCCTTTCCCTTCTATTTGCAGAAGAATATGAGTGCTCTACATTATGTGGCACAGCATGGCTTCGACAGAGAGGCCAGTTTGCTGCTGGAGGCAGGAATCAACATAGATGCTGTAAACAATGTGAGTAAGGTCAACTCCCATATGACTTGTTTCTTGTATGATATTTGAAAAACTCTCACACTGAGAGGGTTTATCCAAAAATTGCAAGAATGCATGAGTACATATGGTACTTTTTTATGTTTTTTTTATTCCTTTTTTTTTCTTTTTTTTATAAGAGTAGCAAACCCACATCAACCAGAATGGTTGGGCCGACCCACTGATGGATGTGAATTTAGTTGAAACAGTAAAGTGGCCAACAGGAAACAAACAATATGGTATTACAGCTAAACAGTAACTAAAATATGTCTATGAACACATTTTTAGGAGAGAAATAGACAATTAATGTTGTGTTTTTTTCAGCACTATTTAATTCAGACAGTTTGATCAAAGTTCGGTGAGAAGCCCCTCATTCAATCCAAGAGGGAGATTGGACTATATGCAACAAGCTTACATAATGCTGCAGGCAGAATGGAGAGAAGTTTAACATTGTTGCATACATTACCAACACTAAAGTGATACAAACCTTTTTTGCAAATCATGAATAATGCTTATTAACCTCCACAAGAAGACACTGTGGCAGACAGCATTGTATGCTACTCCCTACTTCACCTCCCCAGCCCCCAAAGATAGAGGCCGCACCAGTTTTTGTTGGAACGGTCTAATTTTTATGTATGACTCATTTATTATGACTCATTGTTTTAATAAAACTGTGTTTTTTGACACCACTCTCGATAATATAGCAACTTCTAATCAACAATAAGTTTGATAAAATATTGCACATTGCTCTGGTGAAGAGGCGGAAGCACATATCACTCATCAGCATTTCAAAAACCCACACTGGTGATCCAGGTGAAATTCGAGCATTTGGGTGCATCAAAAAAGTTTGTTTCTTGAATTCTGACATGACTAAAGAAACATTTGTATGGTCTTTGAAACTAAATAGACCAGATAAATCTTAAATTAGAGTGCATAACATGAGATTGTTTTTCTAATGGCTTCCAAATATAAGCTTGGGGACCACAGTGGCCCTTGGAACAATGGGTAGTCTTATTATCATTCACATTTTAATTGTCCTCCTTGTTGTCTTTTTAACAGCAACACAACACAGCACTCCACCTGGCTGTATTAAACAATCATGCAGAGGTTGTGCGGCTGCTTATAAATGCTGACTGTGACCTGGACATTACTGACAGTGTGAGTACAAGCTACAGCTGCACTGGTACACATCACAGAACCTTAAAGAACATTAAAGCATAGGAAAGCATAGAATACTGTTTTTTTTTAAGTAATTTTTTGGAGCCTTTCATGGCTTTACTGACAGGACACAGTGAGAGGTGAAAGAAAATTGGATGAGCGACAAAAGTTTGCCAATCACACTTGACTCTGTACATCGCACGCACTTCAGCATCATATCAACTTATCTTAACCAGCACAATTCACATTGTGTAATATTACTTAACACATTTCTGTCACACGGTTCCACAGAGACAACAGACTGCTCTGCACATAGCAGCAGAGCATGGTTGGCAGGACACAGCTGAGATAATGCTGATCTCTGGAGTTAACCTCAGTCTGACTGACAAGGTACCACACAGAACACAGTTTCACTCAGGACAGAATCAAGCTTTTTACAAGTCATGATGTGCATATTTTGTTCATTTTCTAATTTGGCAGCTTTTTTTAAATTATGATCAAAGATTTGTTATATATCTAATTTATGTGCAATTTAAGTATTCAGATTTTTTTTTCAAGTAGCAATAAATGGACAAGTGAAAAGTGGTAAGGTATGCAGCAAATTTGCTTTTCCATATCGTAGTATCATGACACTTATTATGACACTTATTATTACTGATGCAGTCACATGTATTACTTTATTATATCTCATGATGTCATCACAGGTTTGTTGAATAAAATCTTTATCTGTAAAGGGACTAGTAACTACAGCTTTCAGATAAATATAGAAAAAAGTACAATATTTGCCTTACAAATCTATTGAAGTAGAAACACTGAGCTATTGAATATTTTAGTAAAAGTACTTAAAGACGGTAGTTAAATCTCTCATATGTAAGATAGTAGATTTTTGAGTGTCATTCCCAACTCATACTGACACTTTCGGATGGTGGTCAACCCGACTGCCAGTTTAAAATTGTCAGTATTTGACAACTCAAAAATCCACTATCTTACAAATAGGAGCTTTAGAGACATTACTTGAGTAAATGTACTTTGTTTCATTCCACCATCATTTTTGTACATTTGGTTTATTAAGTGCTTTTAATTATTCTTGTAATATTGTAAACAGAAAATGATTTGATTGAAAAGGATTGTTGTAGTCACCCTCACAGCTAGAGATGCAGTGAAGTACAAACCCATATAATGAGTGACAAAAAACAGGCTCTAGAAATCTCTGTCTCAACTTGGAAAACAGGGTAACAAGGAACAAACAGACAAAGCAAGGCACTGAAGAACCTCTAAGCAAAAATAAAGAACAACAGAAAATCACTCCAAAGGGAGGCAAAGAAAAAGGCTGAGAACTAATCTTCTCTTATGAGGGCAAAGCTATGAAAATTAACAACAAAAAACACTCCAACGGAGGACGATAAAAAGGCTATAAACAATTCTACGCTACACGACTGAGCTGAAAAATTATGAAACTAAAATCACTCCAAATGGAGGCAAGCAAAAGGAGCTGATAAATCTACAACAAAAAATCACTCTTCTTAAGAGGAAAACAAGAAATCGAGAATACAAATGTGGTGGCACTTTGCATGGATCAAGGCTAGGACTGTGGGCATAGGCTGGGGTACACAACTGAACGAAATACTCTGGCACAGGACAAAGGGAGACGCAGAATGTAAGACACAGGGTAATGGGAATCAGGTGGAAACAATCAGGGATCAGGGGAGACATCAGACCAGTGTCACATGAGGAAGGGCAAGTGACCTGAAATGAGAGGAGAGTTACTTTTCAAAATAAAACAGGAAATTCACGCGACAACCCCCAAGACACCCCTCACCACAGTGTGACAAAAAATGTTTTGGTGGTTTGTGTATTACGCTGTATGATATGTTATATACCTTTGTTTTGTGTGTAATTCAATTTTTACTAGTCAAATTTTGAATTTGTATTACCTGATAATATCATGAAAAGCATGATAATGTTATTCCTATTTGCTGTGGTTTAACTGACTATATATACAGCAGGGGAAAACGTGTCTTGAGGTAGCAGCGAGAGGAAACCATGTAATCTTGGTCGACATGATCATCAAAGCTGACCGTTTTTATAAATGGAGGAAGGTGAGTTTATCCTTATTGCATCTGGACCTGCAGTTGCTGACCTGGTGTAAATTAATCATTAGATAGAATTACTCAAAAACACAAAATAGCATATACCTACTTACACTATTTTGGAAACTGATGTTTTTGCTTTATCTGATTATATTATGTGTGACACTGTTCCAAGGCGTTGCCTTTGATTTGTGAGTGATGGTACATGATCTGCCAATGGCAATACAGGTGAACAAGTGACTTTTCCAGAGTTCTTCATTAAAGGTTGATTTTAGATTGGCACCACCAAAACATGTATTAGGTTTTTCAAGATTCCTTTCTCGATATAACTAATAGCAATTTTCTTGGACTTTCTACAGGATATTAAATGTTTGCGTTAACGTCTGACAGTAACACATACCTGTATGTTCACTAAGGATAAAAAAATAAATAAAATGCTTCCCTTTTGGCTTCAGAATCACATGGGCAGTGAGCAGAACTTCATGGGAAGGCTCCTAAGCTTCAAGCAGGACCACCAGCCAGAGACACAGCATATTCGCTCTGTCCTGTGGAGCCTGGCCACCAAGCACCTCTGCCGGGGGGAATGGAAGATTCTGGCACAACACTGGGAGTTCACAGATGCACAAATACGAGCAATAGAGCAACAGTGGACAGGTGAGCTACAGTATGCTGACCTCTTAAAATGGTTTAACACACTATTAAGAGACACATAGTGCAAATATAGTGCTGAATGGTTGTGTGTACTGAGTTGTCATGGGACACAGTCATTCAGCAGCCTGATGGCCTGTGGATAAAAACTGTTTTTTAAATCTGGTTGTTCTGCCTTTCACGCTTCTGTAGCGTCTGCCATATGGTAGCAGTGTGAACAGTGTGTGCTGGGGTGTGTAGTGTCCTTGGTGATGTTGTGTGCCCTCTTTGTGACCCGGGTGTTGTAAATGTCCTGAAGTGATGGGAAGGCTGCTCCACAGATGTATTGTGCAGTTTTAATCACACGTTGGAGAGCCTTCCTTTCCTGTACCGTGCAGTTTCCAAACCACACTGTGATGGAGCTGGTCAGGGTGCTCTCTACTGTACATTTGTAGAATTTGCTGAGGAGTTTGGTGGACAGTACAAATTTCTTCAGGTTTCTTAAGAAGTACAGCCACTGCTGCAACTTCCTGGCAATGTGCTGGGTGTTGTGAGACCAGGAGAGGTCCTCGCTGATGTGGGTGCCGAGGAATTTAAAGGTTTTCACCCTCTCTACCTGTGTCTCAACGATGTGGTTCGTTCTCCTCAGTGCCCTGCCACACCTCACCTGATGTCACCGTGAGTGAAGATCTCTGTGCTGCCTTTGTTGGTAGAGTCCCTCTGTTGGTGTTGAGGGCGTCAAAGCGAGCATAGAACCCACTCAGCTCATCTGATAGTGCGCTGTGGCTAGTTGTGACCTCCGTGCTGCGCTGCTGGTAGTGTGTGATGTGTTGCAGGCAGTGCCACATTCGCTGGGGATCCACGCTGGTGTAGTATCCCTCAAGCTTCAATCCATACTGTCACTTGGCTTCTCTGATGGATCAACAGAGGCACCAGAGGCAAATGTAGTGGAGCGGGCACGCAGCATGGACCGTACATCACAGTTAATCCAGGGTTTTTGGTTTGGGTATGTTTTGTAGCACTTGACAGTATTGATGTAACCAGTAACCACCGAAGCATATTTCTCTAAGTCCACAGTGCAGTCCTCTCCCATAGCAGCAGTCTTAAACACCTCCCAGTCTGTACTGTTAAAGCAGTCCTGCAGCACAAGATCAGTCTCTTTGTTCCATACTCCAGTTTTACTTACTCGGGGGGGGGGCCTGTTCAAGGAGCTGCCTGTAAGATGGGTAGAGGAACATGGCTGAAGTGAGGGCAGGGAGCAGCTTTGTAGGTGCCCTTCACGTTGCTGTAGACTTGGTCCAGAATCTTGTTGTCCCTTGTTGGGTAGCTCACGTGCTGGTGGTACTTGGGGAGGACAGTCCGAAGTATGAAGTGGTTCAAATCCCCGGCCACAACAAACACAGCGTCTGGGTGTGTAGTCTTGTGTTTGCTGATAGTGTCGTGCAGTAGTCTGAGCACTGCGGTCTGGTTCGCCCGCGGTAGGATGTAAACAGCCAGAACAAACACAGCACTGAACTCCCTCTGTAAATAAAAAGGTCTGCACTTAACCATCAGCACCTCTGTGTCCACTGAACAATGTTTCTCCACCACCTGAACATCTGAACGCCATTTGTTGTTGATGTAGACACAGACCCCGCCACCTTTGTTCTTCCCTGAGGCCTCTGTGTGGTCTCTGCAGTATACGGAGTGAGTCTGAAGCTGGATGGCTGAATCTGGCATGTTGTCTCTGGTCCAGGTTTCTGTAAAAATCAGAGCACATCACTCCTTGATCTCACGTTGTGTAGTTGTCCTGGCTTTCAGCTCGTACATTTTATTTTCGAGGGAGCGGACATTAGCTAGCAGCACTAGGTAGCGGTGGACGTGTAGCTCTAGCCTTTAGCCTAGGGTTAGAAAGAACCTTCGTCAACACAGATAGTCCTAGACTATAAAGGATATATAGGGTACAGCCATTATATAGGCAAGATATGTGCTATATAATTTGGAACATCCTGTGTTTGACTTGTTCATGTGAGTCAGCTGTCAGCTCTATCTTTTTGAAAATAATCTCTTTCTCTCTCTATTTCTTTTTTGTTTCAATCAAATTGAAAGGCTTTAATAGTATGAAAGGTTCAAAAGATAGTTACAGATAGATATGAGAGAAATATCAATTATTTTATTTCTCACAAAGAAGGGGAAGCAGGATCTCTTCCTAAGATGTTGTTATTGTTTTTGTGTATTGACATAATTGTACCTTGATGCTTTGGCAAAATTATTTTTTGAACCTTTCATACTATTACAGCCTTTCAGTTTGATTGAAACAAAAAAGCGATAGGGAGAGAAACATTATTTTCAAAAAGATAGAGCTGAAAGCTGACTCACATGAACAAGTCATATCTTGCCTATATGATGGCTGCACCCTAAATATCCTTTATAATCTAGGACTATCTGTGTTGACGAAGGCTCTCAGTTATCCATGTCATGGTAATAAGTACTCACAAAGACGAGGGAAAGGAGAAGGAACAGACGTGAATCAGGAGAGTACTTAAAACCTGTAGCTACCCAAACTGGACTTTTCTGGAAACCTCTAAAAGATCCAGAGCAGACAGAGAAGGAGACAGGAAAACATAACAACCATCTATAAACGAATGGCACAACATAGGAGGGCCAACTCCTCAGGTCAAGACTCTGCTGTCCACTTACATCTGAAGGAGAAAAATCATTCCTTTGAGGACAACAATGTATACATCTTGGCCAGAGAATACAGATGGTTTGAAACGGGATTAAACAAATCCATCTATGTCAAACTAGAACAACTGTCTTTGCACAGAGGAGGTGGCCTGTGACATTACTTATCACCAACCTACAATGCAGTACTAAGTTCCCTACCCAGACATCTTTACAACTTTCACACCTGAGCTCACCTAGCCCTACCAACCCTCATTAAGGCTGGCTGGCCCTAATGACTCTGAAACACAGAGCTCACATTTGTCCTTAATGACTCTGTAAGGACACTCCCACAGACACTCCAGTTAGTTAGAACTGAAGAAGCCTCTGAGATGAGAGGTGAAACATTTTCAAAAAACTGAAACACATCCAGATGTCTAAGATACAGTACGAAGAAATGGGACAATCTGGTCATGGGTCGCATCTCCTGCCCGCGTCCTGGTGCTATCTCACTCCCTCTTCCTTTCCTTCAACAGGATGCCACAGTAAAATGTTACCAGAGGGGACACAGCGGATTAAAGCCCCCACACACTGCCCAGACTCAAACCAACAGCCAACTGCCTTTATACGACCACTATGTTGCATTGAACACACCGCTACGACATGCTGCCACATCCATAGTAGCGTGTACGTTCTGCGCTTGCGCGAGATTCAATAAGTTGGTGGCACTACATGAAAACAGGAATGACGGAATGGAGTGCATAGAAAAACAAAGCGCACACAGTATTCCGCCCCACACAATGCACTGATTCGCTAGCACACCACCAGTCAGAATGGTCATACAACTGGCACACAACCAATCAGAGAATCCAATGGCTCAGACGGCCGACAGCCAACCTCCTCAGACTTTGCATGTTGAATCGGAGCAAACAACGTCCGTGCGGCTCAGAAAGCTTCCAAGTTGAACATACTGAACATATTTGTTCCCGACCTCCTCCGAGTCTCCCCAAATGCTTTAGACGTCCAACAGTTGGGCCAGCGTGTTCCTGCCTTCAAGCATCAGTTTGGGGACTGTTCAGATTTGCAGTCGGGTGGAATAGCTCAATTCAAAGTGCACTTTGTATTTTTTTGAAGCCTCACAATTTCTCTTGTTCCCATGCAAGGAATGTGGGAGCAGTACAGGGCTCAGACTCACACATGCACACACACAAAGACATGCACATGTGCAAGATGTACGGTACATAAAATCCTGTGACACGCTGAAAAGATATTTACATAAAATATGTTTATAAGCTAATATTTCTTAAAAGGCAACTGTGTATACAGCCAGTCAGTGTTTGTAAAAAAAATAAAATAAAATATTTCTGTTCTATAAATGTCCTAAAAATGTTTATTGACACAATGATTTGGGTACAGATAAATGACCAAATGGTTGAAACCAGGAGCCCTGACTTTCAGCAGGATTCTTCTCACATCCACTGTGGATACTGCTGTTGGTGGGCCCTCTGGAGGTGGACCAGCATTCACAGCTGAGTCTTTGCTGAGAAGATCAGCTTGGCTTGATGCCAAGCTTGTACTCTTGCTTTGATGGTACTCCCTTGTCAACTGACCAAAAGGCAGTTTTTTTTGGCTCTGGATACAGCCCTCATCGCATCTTCGATCCAGGCCTACTGGTTGGGGAATGATCTTACTGTCTCTGTGATCACCAAGTCATCAACACTTTTATCAGTCTGTGTACTCAGAACAGTCCTATGGGACATCTGTCCACAAGTTGACAGTTTTTCTGATGGTTTGACGTTTTTTATCAGCTGAGAGTTAACAGGCAGACAAAGCAGGGAAATATGGTCTGATAGGCCTAAATGGGGATTGGTTATGTAAAGCATGAAGGAGCTAGAACAGAAATTTCATTGTGTTGTAAAATCACAATAACTTTAACATGATACTTCGATGTATTCTAATTCTTAATTAAACCTCTAGATATGAAAAGCTTCAAAGAGCATGGTCACCGAATGCTGTTAATCTGGCTTCATGGAGTTGTGGTGGCGGGGGAGAACCCGATCAAAGGCCTCTATGAGGGCCTGGTGGAAATCTCACGGACAGACTTGGCAGGTGAGCTCATTAAACTGTGATGTGGTTTGTAGTCATGTTTAAGTGTCCATGCTGGTATATGGACCCTCTGAACAATGGATGGTTACCAAACTCAGTACAAATTATGTCAGAAAAAGAGTTGAAGCCTCCTGCAAGGTGGTGTAATACGCATGATTCTACATCATATCCATGTTGCGCTACCATGCTTTTGCTCTTGCACAAGCAACCATACCATACCAAAGCATGACTCTTCCAACTGTGCCAGGGCCGAGGAAGTGTACCATGCTTGAGCACAGTATGGAAGGCTCTCACTAGTCCAAAAATCTGGACTTTAGGGGTCAAGCATGCTTGGGTATGGTACATATGGCCAAATGTGAGTGCGCCCTGACACTGTTGTATACATTTATGTGGTGTATTGTATTTAAGACTTCCAATCATGATCTTTCGGGGACTCCAAAGTGCTATGACAAATGTATATATAGCTTTATGCATAGTTGTGTTCCAGTGAATATCAATTGGACAAACTCCATACAAAGACCAAGAATCCCCAGTAATGTAGCATGTGTGATGTTGTTTTCACATGTCAGTTTGACACTGTTTTTGGGGTGGTAGGTTTGGTGTGTCAATGATAATGTGTTGGTACATGATGTCTACTTGTTGTTTGATTCATCCAGAGTTCATCCGGCAGAAGGCAAATGCAGAGACCAGCTCTCCCAGAATGTGCTCTGCAATGTGATTACCACTGTGAGGGAATGGAAAGCAACTCAACAAATCAGAGATTTCTGTTCACATCTGAACTTAAGTTAACTGTAAATATCCAGAACTGAACCCACGAAAAAGTGTTGTATGGCATGCCTGGTTTACCTATTCCAATTATATATTACGTGATTGTTTTAAATTTGATTCACATGGTATTTATATTCTTATAGGGTTTGGGGAAATTATGTTTGTAACCTTTGAAATACCTGGTGTAAATGAAAAATAACACACTTTTTGTTATGCATGGGGTAAACACTTGCTGCCATCAGTCATATTGTACTGTACAAAGGGCTTTTTTTTAGCACATTATGAAGACCTGCTAACCAGCATGATTGAATAAATGGTGCTAGTTCAGAACAGGGGGAAAGAAAACAGGCAAATGGATGAGGACACTTATTTCACTTGAATTCAGCTCAGCATTCAACACAATCGACCCCATGAAACTGATTGGAAAACTGGACTAATTAATGTGGGTTGTGCTAAGCCTCGTATTATTCTTTCTGTATGCCGATGACTGCACTCTTATACAACGAAAAATCTATTATCGTTTTAGGTACCTGGAAATCCACACACAGTGAATCTGTCATGAACATCCTGGTTAAAAAACGCCCGCAAATAGCTTTATTTCACCCTACTGCCCTCAGATACAGAAGAATCTGCTGCCATACCAAACATGCTGATCTGAGTATTACTTGTGGCTTTTGACAGCGGTTTCTTGTTGGAGGCATATACTGCAATATATTGTTATCGTGCCGTCTTTTCTGAGGTTTCTAAAACTACATAAGCTAGTGGTCTGCAAATCTGATCTTTCCAGGGGGGTCTTACTCTGTATCACGGTGTGTTAGACCATGGATTAAACGTACATCAGAATATCCCTTTAACTCATCCTCCCCACTCAATAATCAAAAAATATTTTTATTTTTATGACTTAATTTTAATTGAGCCATTAATATAATTCCTATTTTAACAGTTGCATAAAGGTACTACAAACTACATTCGTTATACAGCCCTGTCATATAAAATGAATTAATCTTGTGTCTTGCATATTGTCAGCTGTAATAGTTTTTACAGAATTCTCAACAGAATATTAATCATTTTGGTTTGTTATAAATAGAAGACACAATTTAATAAATAGGGAACACCCAAATACTTTGTGTACTAAACTAGATAATACTTCACATAAGATAACACTTAAGATTAATTCACACTACTTTCTTACTGTACATAATTAAGACAAGCACTGAAGCTAAAAGATTAAGTACATTTCTTTATCAGGTTTCACAATCCTGTTTTTAATTATCTCTACAGTAAAGTGACATTTTAAGTCACACATTAGAGACATATTTTACAGATCAAAAGTGGCATCTGCTTTATCGATTGTAGATACTCTCTGTGTCTGTGATGAATGACTGTCTGTGTGTTCTGATCAGGGCTCGTGCTGTTAATTCACTTAACACTAAAATAAACTGTAGCACCTAAGCTATGGACCTCCAAAGTGTTCAACATTACATAAAAAAATGGAATAAAACACATAAATTAAGCGATAATGTCTGAGTTTGAATCACATATTAAAATATTTCAATGTGTTAACATAAAATGTTATTTCAACATTCTTATTTACAATAAGACTTTTACAGGAAATGTATTTTTATCTTTTATTAGAGATATTTGTATCAAATTAGTTTTTATTTCATTACAGCATTTGACCAAATGTCATTTGAAAATGTATTCAAATGATTATTAATGTCCTAATTTATTTATTTATTTTAGTGTTGAATTCTTTGGAGTGCCACACTAAACACCAGTTGAACACCTTGGAAGATTCTGTGAATGCTGCTGAGATTTGTCAAAAGCAGCATGTAGAATTAAAGATGCTGTAAATTACATATTTTTTTATTAGAAAGCATTTAATATCTCTGTATTCCAACAGTAATCAAAATAATAGAGTGTTTGGTCCATAACCCATGTCTCCCCTCCTCTTACTCATGCAGTAAAAGAAATGTTCTGGTAACCCTGCCCACGTTATCCAATCAGGACAGGAATTCTGCTCTCTGTGTGTTCTTCTCGTGAACTGTCTGGAGAAAGCTGCTGCAATATGGTGACGTGGAGTTGGGGGAAATTAGCCTAAACGATGAAAACACTTTCAGCAGCTTTAAGTTTGTTTAAATATTCCACTGTTCTATTATGTCTGTTGTGTTTGTCTTTCATTTTGAAGCACTTTGTGATGTTTGATCTGGAGTGGTGCTGCATAAATACACTTGAATCACTCACTTTTGCCTGGAGAATGACAGCACTAGCCATGCAATGCAGCAGCTCTCATGAAACATAAAATACACTGTTACAGCTATAATTTTACATATAACCACAGAAGCACATGGGCATGTACAGATAAACCTACCAGCATATTTATAACCATTATTGTTTATGTGTAATATGCATTGATGTCAAGTTGTTAAGTGTTGCAGTTATATAACAGTCGTCTTCTCTTCAGGTTATGAACTCGCTGTCTTTGTGGCCTTAAAAAAAGGATCTTCTTTTTTTTTTTTTTTACCATGATGTTACACTACTGGTTCAGCTCTTACCAATTGTCCTTACTACAACTGTTCATGCATGCTATAGACAGATAGATAGAAATTGTGAAATGTGCAGAGTGAGAGAGAGGAACACCTTATGGGATCATAACATAAATCTGAGGCCAAGTGTAAATAAGGTTAATGGTGTAAATAACAATTGCTATTTTATCATGAACCCACAAACTTTTACAAAATAATGACACTAGTTTTTGTAATGATTTGTATGACAAATGTAAGGGTTTTATAGCACTCTATTGTGGCATGACAGTGTACTGCTGAATTTCAACATGAATACACCTGGTTAAATAAGAAGTAGTTGAGTTCTCAATCATAATTATGAGTAGGGTGTGCCTGTAAGTTGTGTTTGCATGAAGTGAACAATTGTGCAGAGCATTAGCTTTCAAATTGCCTAGGTAGTCCTCAAACTCTTCATAAAACAGGTGATTATTTTATGAAGATATATTTATTCAAAATCAATATTTTTTTCCCTGCTCCAATACTTTTATTTTTGTTTTGTATAAGCTGTGTACACTTTCATAAGATCGATAAAAATAATAATAATAATATATATATATTATTTTTCACATTGCATTAACTACAAATCTGGACCATCAGCTACTCTCACTGCTGACAAACAGTAAGTGACTAGTATTTTAGCCTTTGAGTTTACACAACTCAACCATTCTCATTCGAAGCACTGTAGTTTGTCCAGTTGCTCCAAGGTTGAAGGAAACATAAAGAAATTGTTTTGTGTACAGTTTGAAGCTTCCTCATTTGTTCTTGTTTGACTGACATTTAAAAAATTGTGGCTGCACACAGCAATTAAACATCTATAAAATTTGACGATACTCTAAATTACTTAATTACACACATTGCATGGGACCAGAGTAACAAGTTACACGCCCAGTTTTTCCTGTGAATTAGATCATGTGCGCATTTGATTAAAGCCCTCCTTATTTAGCAATGTCCACAATGTATATGTATATATATGTATATTAGGGCTGGGCGATATGGCCTAAAAATCGAATCTCTAATTTTTTCACGCCAAACTCGATTTATGATTTTTTTTTCCTTCTCAAGAGCAAACTTCAAATTACAAAGAAATTATTAAAAGCATTGCATTTATTTTAATACTATGATTTTAAACAAATTTGCCCTGCCATTGTAAACAGTGCAGCTTCAAACTCACTTGAAAAAATAAATAAAAGTCCATCCTTTTGAAAAGACTGTGTCCCTTTTTGATAAAATGCTTTTGTAAACAGAAATCTAACATGTCAGATTGCTTGCTATAAAAAGAGATCAGTTTCCATATTGGGATTCATAAAGTGTTAACATAACTTTTATTAAAAACTTAATTTTGCAAAAGGTGCCTTTGTTTACAAAAGAGTATTTTATATCCCTGAAGATATGTGAACTAAATTAAACATCTGCATGCATTGCATAGTAAACATCACATACTGGTAGATGTACAGGACATGAGGTGTGTGCTTGCTGTCTGTTTTACACATTTTTGACCAGGAAGACAAGCCTGTCTGCCTCCTCTGGCTTGAGTCAGTTCCGGTTGCGGCTTCGTAACACAAACCTGCGGAACAACACACACAGTAACAGCTATAACAACAAATATATACAATCATAAATACAAATAAGTAGCAACAATCAAAAGAACTAGTATAATAGAATGAAATATAAATAAAATAGAGAATCACATTTCTGAATTGCACAAATCCTTCATCACACAAATACAATAACACACTTAAGAGAGTGTCGTAATTATGCTACACTTTGTACAAGAAACACAAAATAAATATCAACCAACTTCTGGATATATTTTCCCCACTAACCAATGACTTTCTGAAGTATTGATGGTGGCAACGTCTTCCGTCACTGTCGTTTCTAGGGAATACAAAGTCAGATGTTACCTGACCCGGTCCCCTGGAATCCAGTTGTGTCCGAATTCTCACTGTCAGAACTGAGGGCCAGTTAGCAGGGTCAGTGGACAGAGGCTCATCCTCAGCAGGCGATTCTGCTCCATGCATTTCTAATGGAGAGCACAAGGGCATTAGTTTACACACATTATTCACAGCATTTATAGTGGGGGAACATCACACATACCCAGTAATAACAACATTATAAATCTGCAGGGATGCACACACACATTCACACACACACACACAGATGCGTGTTCACACACACACAAACACACTCACAGACATAGGTGCACACAAACTCACCTGAAGAATCTTGCTGGGGAGAAGTAAAGTTAAATGGGTCTTCATCCTCAGGATCAGACAGCATTTGTGGAGACGTGTGGCTGAGGAGGTAGATGGCTCATCATCCTGGCTAGTGGCAGAGGGTGCTCCAAAATATTTAAATAGTGCCCCTGCATTTGCATTAAAATACAACATATATGATCAATGCATAAATAGCACAATTAATTAAATTTGTTACTAAGAATAATTCATCCAACTTTTAGAACAGGAAACAAATAAATAACACAACCTCCTTGGTTAATGGCTAATATTATATACATGACTCAGAAATGACTCAGAAAGCTATATCGCAAAGTATCAGTGCAATATGCATCTTTTAGCTTACAGAATTGATAGTTCACTTTACTGTGCATGTTTGTTTGGTAATCCTTATCAATTTGTCTTAATTATATTCCCACATTAAAAATAACTAATAAAAATTCACAATAATGATATTATCCTACCATACCATGATATTATCCTACCTTTATCGCCTTGATTATATCCATTATAATTAGTATAAAACCTAATGAAGAGTCATTCCATCCTTATATGTGCATATATATATATATATATATATATATATATATATATATGTATTTCTGTATGTATATATATATATATATATGTATGTATGTATGTATATATATATATATATTATAAATTGATGAAACATTTCTGATCAATACTTAAATTACTTTGTACCAAAGGACAGCAAAATGGATCCCATTTGCAACAGTGCACAGAAATAGCAATATTATGAAAACATTTGAGACAGAACTCACCTTATGTGCAGTAATAGGGTAATAGGGTGCCCAAATTAATGCCAGTTTTATATCTACAGAATGGCGTCACACCAGGTGGACACCAGTTTTGCGGACAAAATGGAATGTCATATAGTTGTATAGTAATATAGTAGTGTCATAATTACTCTAAATGGGGACCTCAAGACTTATAACCTTTAGTTTCATTAAGTTAACACTACTATAGCATCTATACAAATATTTTTAAGTATTTAAACTTATTTTTCATTTAATTACAGTAGTTTTAAGATAAGCAACGCTACCCCAGATAGTCATGCCAGTGGACAAATGTCATGTTTAAAACAAAATATGTACATCTTTGAATTATAATGCTCATTAATTACAGATGTATTAGTTAAGGAAGATTAAACTGCACATAAAAACAGACATTTTAATGAAATATTATACATTTTTATTTATATTTGTCACAAAAATGCAAGCGTCACGTAAACCACCCATATATGTATATGTGTGTGTGTGTTGTATACATACACACTCACACACACACACACACACACACACACAGTGTCAAATTCTTGTTGTGAGCACTTGTGATGTTCAATTATACAGTGCTCAAATTGTGGACATTTACGATTTCAATCGTAAATGATTTCAATCGTAAATGTACGCATTGTACGCGGGTTTAATCAACTAAACAAGCTGTATTTAAAAAAACGGAAATAAACGCTTGTTTGCCGCATTGCATTGTGGTAATTGTAGTCTATTTGTGCGCTTCCTTTGTCGGCGTCGTTTCTGCTGCGCTCAACTACTCCAGCACTATTATGTGTGCAGACAACACAGAAGATGGAAACGGCGGTTTGTAATCTCGCTCAAGCATTGCAGACAGATTGGCAGCTCAGTCCTTGTTTCGATAAAAATAAAACCCCGTTTTATTGCTTCATACGCTACAACCCCAGCTAACTCACTACACTAAGCTAGCCAGTCAGCATGCTAAGCAGCTCGCGTTGTGTCGCTATGTTAATGACGTCAGTTAAGCTGTCACAAAACAAAATAGTCTAATTCACGATATCTTGTAAAGTTGTTTACTTCAATTTCAGGAAACAAGAGGACGCCGTGTCCGTTACACGGCTGTAAGCGGGTGTACACAGACTTGGCCGCTCTGGAAACCCACATCAAGGAGCATGGGATCTCAGCTCAGTCCCTTCCTGGTGAGCTCCCGGCTGTGCTTATGTTGGCAGTAGATGAGATAATTGAGCATTCACTGGCCTGTTGCTATGTGTTATTACTGTCCAAAGCCCGTCAGAGCAGCTGCCATCATGTTTCGCACATAGCAAGACACAATATCTCTGCTTATTTTGATCCTAGACTGACCGATGGTGCTAATAACATACAGATAAGGGCAATTTTTTTTTCAAGTCACGAAAAGAATTTATATTAGTCATTTTAATAGTTTCTCCTGTTCAAACTTATACTCAGGACTCTTTTCGTTTTTTGTTGTACAAAGAGCAAGCTGAATAAACCATGGTAGGATAGAACAGACTGACTAAACTACGTCGTGTCCTCTCCACAGGAAAGGTCTTACTGTGCTCCACTGTTGGCTGTGATGGTTCCTTCCCAAACATGCAGAAACTGATGGAACATATGAGGCATCATCACAAGCCCAACATATTCTTCCTGTGAGTTGATTTTCCCCCTTTTTTTGTAGATATAGTAAAAATGGTTTCAATTATGTGATGTTGCATCTTGTTCTGAAGGTGTGAGAGCTGTCGCACAAAGTTGCGTTCCTACCGTGGCCTCCTGACTCACCTGCACACCTGTTCCAAAATGCCACGGGGCAAAACAAAGTCTACTGAACCTATGGCCCCTCCGACTACTGCTGTGACCAACCCAAACATTACCCCCATGTTGATGGACCAGAACCCCCCACTGCTGGATTCGGTATCTACACCCCAGGAACTATCCTTACAAATCCTAAACCCAGAAGGTTCCTTCCCTGCGGCTGTCCCTGTGCCAGACTCTGCTGAACCGCCTCTCCTTGGTCCCCCCTTCTTGTCTAACCCAGAGATTTCCCCTCCCCAGCTTGCTCCTCAGCAGGTAACAGAGGTAGCTCCCCAGCCTCAGCTCAAGAAAGTTGCTGTGCCTCATTCTCTAAATATAGTTGGCCCGTCAGCAGCTCCTGACCTGGCAGATAACCAGGGTCAGCACCAGACACAGACCAGGTCTCCTGGATCAGCTCCTCACTCTCCGCCTGGGTCTTCAGCTGTCTGGAAAAAGAATCAAGGTGAGCCTCTTCTTGGCCTTAAGCACATAGCTGTAACCTGCCAAACGTGGGGCCATTTTTTCTTTCAGTGGTTCATAATGAGCTCATTCCAGGTGTCAAAAATCATCTAAGCTATACAAAGCTGAACACTCAGCAGCCCACCTCTGATTTTCCCAGTGTAGTCCACTGTGTGATAGAATGTCTATGTAGTTTTGTATAATACATACATATAAATCTACATTGACATTCTAGGCGGATCTATTAAGAAATTAAATAAGTATTTTCAGCTGATGATTTTGCCCACAATGTGGACCCTTGGGCAGAATGTAGCTTTTTCCCTCTCAGATCAGAGAGAATGAAATTAACTTTTTTAGTTTTTATTAGATTTGATGATGACTCTGCTGATTACTGTCTCCCTTGCTGGTGGATTTTGTTGCACTGACAGACTTAGCTTATAGCCCGGCTGAACATCAACCTCCTCAAAATGTGATGCCTTTGACTGCAGTCCTCGCAGTCAACTCTATGTCCTTAGCAGTTATGTTTTAAACAGTCATACTGACCTCGGTATGCCTATAGAGAAATGCTATGAACAAGTTAAAAATGGACGCTAATTGTATATAATGGTTAACTGGTTTTGCGCTTTTCTATTCTACTTACGTCTGCCTGCCAAGCAGAGTGGTGTTCATTTCTGCAGCATAGGGGGGACCAGATGCATAAAACTACTTAGAGTCATGAAAACTGTGTACCAATAAATACAGAAATATGTATACATTCAGATTTCTAAAGCTTGATCCTGTTTTATAAATCTCAACCATCAAGGTAATGAGTGACATGTACAAGCTTCAGTTCCACTCCCACAGTTATTCATAAATGGATGTTGAAACAGTGTTTGCATATCAGTACTTGGCCGACTCCACCACTTATTACACCTGTTAATGAAAGAAACAACACAGAAGACTGATTGTGTTGCATCACTGAGGTTCAACAGCATCAGAACAGCTGCCAATATATGTTCGTCTTATGTACAGCTGTGACTGTTCATAGCAGACACATGTACAGGTACGTCTCAAAAAATTAGAATATCATGAAAAAGTTAAATGTTTTTGGTCACTGATTTCAGAAATTGAAACCCATATATTATATAGATTCATTACACAGAGTGAAATATTTCAAGCCTTTATTTCTTGCAATTTGATGGTTATGGCTTACAGATAATGAAAACCCAAAATTCAGTGTCTCAGAAAATCAGAATAGTACACAAGGTCATTAAAAAAAAAGGCTATTTTAAACAAATGTCAGGCTTCTTAAAGGTATGTTCATTTCTCTGCACTCAGTACTTGTTTGGGCCTCCTTTTTCCATGAATTATTGCATCAATGCAGCATGGCATCAAGGAAATCAGCCTGTGGTACTGCTCAGGTGTAACGGAAGCCCAGGATGCTTTGATTGTGGCCTTCAGGTCATCTGCATCGTTGGGTCTCTCATCTTCCTCTTGACAATACCTCATAGATTCTCTATGGGGTTCATGTCACACAAGTTTGCTGGCCAATCAAGCACAGTAACACCATGGTCACTGAACCAACTTTCTGAAACTAGTGCATTGCCAGTAGAAAGTCTGTTTTCCTATAGAAAAGTGGCATGTTAAGTAGCTTTTTCATGGATGGCCAAATGAGGCTGTGTTTGAAGGTGAGACTTCGGGGATATTTAGGTTTGTTGTGAAATTCGATATTCTAGGGTATAATTGGCCATTTTTGACTACTTTTGATTTTACCATTATATTTCACCTTAAAAACTATTTACCTTGTGTTTGGTGTTCTTCCTTTCAGCACAACCTCACATGTGACTGTACAGTTTTTTTTTTTTATTTTGACATACTGTATTAATACAATGGACATAAAGTCACAAAAAAACATGAAGTAGGATTTTACTGTGAAAACCACAAATATGTTTAACAATTTAACCATTTTTATTACTTATCATGCAAATATAAATTGTTGTTTGCTAAATTTGTGCATAAGTGTTTACAGTTATATCTAACTGTTTTCATTTAAATGCAGGCAGTGCCTCAGGCTCAGGGCTGCTTCAGCTCCTTCCAGCTGCACTGCCTGCTCCACAGTCAGCAGTCTCCTCATTGTTTTGACTCACAAAACAAAAAAACGACCCCACTACACACTAAACACTCTACACCCAACACTACATAACACACTAACTATACACTCCAAACACGCTGTATGTCACAAATCTCTCAACTCTCAAAACTCGCTGTCTCTTTTACTGTCACTGCTGCTGTCACTCTTCTGCCCCATCACTCCCACAACTTCCCCCGTTCCTCAGCAACCAAATAACATGGTTTGCCATCATTTTGTGATTGGTTGGTGTAGTGCCTTTTTCCACCAATACGAACATGTTTTATTGCTTGTAAACACTTGCTCCTTGCGGACACTTTTTCGTGAAAAAAGCCTGTTTTTACCATTTCTTCCTGCACCAGACACAAAGTAAAATCCCGGTCCAGCTCACACCACTGCAGGTATAAATCCACTTGTTTCTTGAGGTATGTCGTGGAAGTGAGCTCTGCAGTGATTGGCTCTGGTGCGTACGTGGCTATGGTGTGCAGTGATTGGTTCTGGTGCGCACGTGACTATGGTGGCTACGGTTAACGATGCTAGCGGAATTGGTAAAGCATTCCTGAAATAATTTATTAACGGTATCATTGTAGTCCAAACAAATGCGACATTGCACACCCTTGTACCATGCAGTAGCCATATTGAAAATTTCAGGTCAGTCTGATCCTGATGTGCATAGATATTTGAGGCACACAGACACACACAGAGATTCCTTGCCTTTATAGAGAGATCAGTGACCAAAATATTAAACTTTTTCATGATACTCTAATTTTTTGAGATGTACCTGTACATATAAAGCATCTTCTCACTATTATCTCGGTCATCATTTTTAAACATGAAAGCCATTAATGTGTAGAGCATCTTTCGAAGGACTCTTAAAAAACGTTTGACAGTTAAGGATCATAGGAAGAGATCTTTAAGGAGAAGTAATGGCTCCAGTGTTCATAGGCTGGTCCTATAATCACTAAAATCTTAAATTAATCACTAATTAATTTATAATAGTTCATAAATGCTCCTCTGGGTGACCTTTAACTGACACAGGGTTGCACAACCAAATTGAAGTTAAAGTCCATGCGTGTTAAGACAAAATGTGTTTTATGGTGCACTAGAAAAGATGAGTTGAAGAGTCTGGGTCTGAAGAGAGAAGCTGCTCTGTTGTCTGGTGGTACAACAGTGGATACTTTTGTATTGTTTGCCAGACGGCCGCAGGGTAAGCAGGCTGTTGCTGTGGTGGTAGTTTTCTTTAAGCATAAACTTCTAGGTTGTGTTGGAGTCTTTCTGTAGCTGGAGACTGTAGAATGATATGAATCTTCTCTGGGCCAGAATGCAACATCTCCACTATTTTGAGATAACGAGTGAGTTTGATGACAGAAAAGCAGCATTTTGAATTGTAAAGTGTCGTTTGTTGTTCCTTCATTCAGACATAAATTTGTCCTTTCACCCATTAGGTATGGCCTGCAACAGACGTATACTCTGGGAGCACACTAAAGGCCGTTACACATGTGTGCAGTGTGGCCATTCAGTAACCAACCGTAAGGAAATGACTCAACACATCAACACTCATCACAGCGGTCACAAACCTGCAGAAGACACAGGGAGCTCTGCCACTTGCACGTAGTGTGGAAGCAGAACGACTAATTTAAATTGGGAAGCAAGTGTTGTCCTTTTGATGTCCTCTCAAACTCATCCTCTGTTGATTGATTTTTTTGGAGGGGTATCCATATTGTCCTCACATTTGAAAATACTTCTTACCTTGATGGGTCCTTTCCACTATTTTTCCACTTTCAGTGGCATGCTGTAGTAGAATAATGTCATTCATTCAATGTAAATAAGTTGCTGGAATTTGATGCTGTAAATTCCAGATGAACTGAATTTGTGTTTAAAGGCTCAAACACTGAAAGAGACCACTGTGCGTGTTTTTGTAGTACACCCACTTTTTCAAATGGCCAAAAGTACACAAGTGTTTCAAGCATCAATTCTTACTTTTAGTCATACATTAATAGTACATACAACATACAGGTCTTTGAATCAACATTATGGTTTATTGTGTAAGGTCAGTGTTTGGTCTGGACCTAAAGATTGTTACTGCATTGAAGAACATGTAACTGTATAAAATAGTCACTGCTATAATAATCGTGGTCCCACTCAGAAGGTCGTGCATTTATGTACTGTAGCAGATGGATCAGTACTTCTTAGGAGAGCTGGCCACTGTAGTTAATCAAATTTTACCCAAACAGGACAATGAGTTTTCCATTTGCAGCAGTGAATTTATTCAGATGTGGTTCTCTATAGATTATTTTCTCTAAATTCTTATTAGAGTGTTGTACTGAGTTACAATGAATATAGAACACAGTGTTGCGCGCAGACGTTAGTAACAGTTTTTGAAAAATAGTACAGTTCTCTGGCACAGTGGAAGATGTCACAGTAGATCAGGGTTTGATATACACACGCTAGTTTGTAAAAACATTCACTAACAACTTGGTCTATTGACAGTTGCGTCAAACTTGCCACCAGTGCCAGCCAGCCTTTTAGATGCTATACTTTGCCTTTGTGCCGCATCCTTTTTCCTTGTTTACAGGTGCATGTACCATTACCATGCACTTCTCAAAGTAGAAAACCCTTAACAAGAAAGACAAGGTAAAAAAAAAAAAAAGCTGTTTTTATTTGAGTCAGAATAAGTTTATACAAGCACTTGATTTTTCAGTGCCAAGAGATTTTGGTCAGATCAGGCTATTCACCGTGCCTCGGTTCATCTAAACATGCTCCTGATTAACAACCATCTCTGACTCTTATTCTGTCCATTTCATTAGCATTACATGCCCACCAGGCAGTGAGCTTAACAATAATTAACACATCAAGACAATACCACATGACAAGAGGTCCCACTTGATCATTAAAATGTATTATTAGACATTATCACATGCAGATTGAAGTGCTGTTCCTAATCCCATCACATGGATGTCACTGTCAACAAATAATCTATGTATGCATTTATTAAAAAGCACGGGGGGGGCCTTTCACAATGGTATGTCATAACATTATTCAGACTTTTTTTTTTCAATTTTTGTACATGTGGGTTTTAAGAAGAAAATGCTTTTATGCCCCATCTCATCGTCTCATGTAGTTTCATTCTGTACATTTGTTAATAAATCAAAATCTGCTGGAAATCAACTGGAAATTAATGCGCTTTTATTTTTCATGTGATGGCAGGTTTAGAGGGGAAAAAAAAAAAAAAACGCAAAACTTAGTAAACAAGTGAATACAAAAAAGATTAAGTGCCAACTGTCCAACCCCTAGATCAGGCAATGTTGATTATTTGTGTTTTATTACCACAACTTCAATCAGCTCAGTTCTCTTGAGGCTTTAAAAAAATCTCTTCTGGTCAATTGCGTACATCTTTCCTGCTGGAAGCTTCCGGAAAAATAAACTGTTGCCTCTGCTCATGTTGCCCTGAAATGAGGAGAGGAAACAAGTGTTTAATAGCTGCTGGTTTTGCAGTATACATGTAACCAAAAGACCAATCCTTTTTTGTCCGACTGAATTTTGACAGAACTAGTATTGCCACCCAGTGGTTGTATGTCTCCACAATCACTCAAGTTGCAGTTTACATCCATGTCTAGACTTGTATTATATGTAGTGAGGATTTTAGAGGTAATTTAACAGAAAAGGTATTAAGTGTATCCGGGTGCTAAATGGATGTATCAGTGTAGTTGCACTTATAAATACAGAGAGAAACACGCAGTAGTCACTTGGAGTATATTGTCGGGTTGGTCTATGTGCAATATCTATTGCACATCTGTTAGCCCTAGATGAGATACAACTTGTCTAGGGATGAGTGGATTTATAGTTTTGCTGGTTCCGGTTTAGCCCCCAGCGGAACTGACTAAGGATAACATAGTTTAATTGTGAGGCTCTTCTACACCGAATGGTTAAAACTGTAACACTAAGAGTCATTTCACGGGTTGTGATGGCCTTTTTGGTCTCCAGTGCAGTGACATGATTTGTTTGGCTACTAAGTCAAATTGCCACCCATCCTGGGGCTTGTTGTGGTGCCATTACAGTCTTAATTCATGGGCTCCTAGCATGTTCCACTCAGGAGCAGCTGTTGTTGTGTGACACCTAGTGGTAAAATTTAGTAATACTCTTTTGGTCTGGTATTTGGTTTAGTATCTTAATAGCTAATAACTACTAGGGTGCTCAAAGTTGGCACCAAGGTTAATCAGCACTATGGTAGAAATTCATTAAATAGACAGAAATGAGAAGTTCTGTTTTTATCTCCTTGCCTTGTTTGATAAGACTGATTAAGAAAATAATTGTGTGAACTTTCAATGATAACATGTTGTGATCCTTGTGAAGGTGACTGACGTCAAAACTGACAGTAGTGCACCCTTTGCATCCTACAAACCCAGTGCTTTTCATGACATCTGCATTTCTCCAGTGTTTGTGGCACAGGTGTTTGGATGCATTTACCTCTCTGCTTAGATGCCTCCAGCAGTCCACCCAGGTGGGATACTCTAATGCATAGGGTGGACGGCCTCCAGCAAGCCTGTGGGGACAAAGGAAGTATGACTCTGCTTGGACTAACACTTAAAAGGGGTCACAGCAACAAATAATCTACCGAGCCAACTCACCCGCAGTTATTGACGGCCATGAGGTTGGACACCAAAACAAAGGGGTATGTGAGCATACTGGCAAAGAACTGGAAGAAAAAAGCAGAGAAGAAACATGACTACAAGCTATGGACAGACTGGCATGCTGCTGAGAAAGCCATGTTTTTCACTCACCCCTGTCACAGCCTGAGAGCAGTTCTTGATTTCTCCTGTGTGACTCATCTGGACACAAGAACAGATGAACAGTGTTAATTCTATATTTCAGCTTGGACTGAAATATACACAAGCCCTCAACCCTCAATGCCCTTTTACATTATTTTTTGGTGCATTGCGACTTTTCGTCACACTTGTTTTGGGCTGCTGGGGCTCTTTTCTGCTCTATCCATATCAAGCTCCCTAGGAGATTCATAATGATCTTTGTTATGTAGTGCCACATTGTAATACAGTTTATCAATTACATTTACATATTTACCTGCTTACTTCAGTCCCTCAGGCTGACTGTTGCTTTGGTTGTGTAAAACACTACAAGAGACAGTGTCCAAGGATGCACAGGCCAACATAGTCAGACTGGCCATCAGTACCACCAGGGAAAATCCAGGTGCTCCTGATATCCAGTCCAACACTCCAGTGGGCAGCCCTGAGGGGTGCTTGTAGTGCTTAGAGTATGGATTTTGAGCAACGATGGTTGAAGGAATGTCTATGGCGTTTCAGAAAATAAGCTCCACACTGCACAGGTGCAATGCTATCCGACACTTCCTGACGCTGTAGAACAACAAGCCTAGAACGGTAGGATGCCTGGTGTGCCAAACTCAAGAGTATGTCAAAAAGAATTTTAAGGTAGAAATGGACATAGCCGTTGTAAGAGATAAATGATGCATAGTGATATGTTTGATATTATGCCAACCCATAGCGGTTTTCCTATCATTACTGCTTTAGGTCCCTAGCAAAGGGAGTACTGTTACTTTTTTGTTTCCAATTTAGGCACTGCACATCCGGATATCCCTCCTTCTGTCTGCCTGGAGACAAGGCTTTTACCACGAATAGCTACAATGCACTGACTTTACTGTTGCATCTGATCTGAAGTCCAACCTGGCATACTCTCATTTACTGTGCATGTACGATCTAAATGTCACAAGCAACACATGCAATGTAACCAAGAACCCTCAATTTAGAGAAAAATTATCTTATATCAGAAATTGTCAACCATGTGAGTTTTACTTTTTGTCAAGCAGCAAGAAAGTTGGAGCAGGCATGCATTGCATGCCACTGGACCATATGCTGAACATGACATCCACCTGTTCAAACAGCCCCACCATTTTCACTATTCATTTCTTATTGTAATAATTAACATATTAGTCACTCCATATTTTTCCAGGTCATTAATTTTCATTTTGTGGGAAAACAAGATGGATTCTAATCTAAACAGTAAATCTTCCCTAAGCACTGACCTCAATGCTCTTCCATCTGATTGGATATGTCCTGCCTTTCTATTGTTGCCTGGAACTATCATTGAATATTTGTTGCAAGTATGAACACACAAACAAGCACACACGCATGCAAAGTTCAAGTCAACTGAATTTGTGGAGAAATGAAGCCCAATGTCACAATCCGGTGGCCAATCTCATAAGGTTGCGGTCACACTACGATTGAAGCCACAGTGGAGTGTAATTTAATGTGTCGTGGATAATCACTCAGTTTGGCATTGTGCACCAGTTTAAAACACTGTCCACTGAACCCTATCCAACAAGTGCAGTAATTCACTCACGACATGGGGTAAACAGTAAAATCAGAGACCTTTAATAAATACTATTATAGCCTAAGTTAGGCTGCCTAACTATACAAATGTTGCTGTCTGCGTGACACCTGGCATTGGTAAGTCGCCTGTTGCAGCCTTTGAATAGGATGACAAGGGTTTCTGAATGCGCTGTAAATGCTTCCTGACTGGTGTATTTCACAGAACCTTTACATTGGACTGAGATGTATGAAACACGTGGCATACCGAGTCATCTATGGTGTATGTATTGATGAGGTGAGCCAGCAGGTTACAGATCCACAGAGACAAGACGTCTCCGAGCAGGCGAGGGATCAAACCACTAAAAAGAAACAAATACTTTTCTGATTACAACATATTTCATATGAAGACAAGGATCAGCATACTGGGTATGAGAGACACTTGCAAGACAACAGTCAAAGCACATGCCATTTATGAACGACGCCATTACAAGACAGTCAGAAAACACAATTAACGTGGCAGGCCATCACACTCAGCAGTCTGCCAACTGGCGGCCCGCCACTCCTAAATCCTAGCCGCTGCTCCTTCAAATTTCTTTCTTTTTTAAAAAAAAAATATTTATTCATTTTTTTAAATTGTTGCAAATACACCACCGCCGCATCCTATCTCCACCTTCACAGCAGAGTCCTGCACTGGGTAGGGTGTCGCGTGTGCTGAGGTAACTGTCTTGCTCAGTATCTACTCTTTGGAGTAGATTAAGCGAATATATACACGCCATGATGTAACTGCTGACTGCATTTTCAGATGAGCTTTTTCAAATATTTCTCAAAGAAGAGAAAGACACCTGATGAAGATGACACTAGTCAGATATCATTAGCCAAATGATGATGGTTAGGTAAAAAATTGCCTTCACACTTGTAATCAGATGTGATGTCAGTGTAAATTCTCTAACGTTAATGTTTTATGTCATCGTTTAAGACAAGTAACATTAGACAGGGAGGAGCAGTGGAACAAAGTGAAGGAGAGCAGAGTGAAGGAGCAGGAGAGCAAAGTGATGGCGCTGGAGAGAGAGATGAGAGAGGAGGAGAAAAACCTAAACCTCTATAAAAAAACCCAGAAAAATTCATTGTCCTGAGCTTGGCTGCAGAATTTGCCACTGATTCTACAGCCCCATCAAGAGATTATTATTTATTATTTTGGTTTTTTTTATTTTATTGTTGTATTTTTATTATTGCTTATTTTTACATTCAGCCTTTAAAAAGCCATTTTCCATGCCAGCCATTCAATAAAAACGGGGATTATGCTGGGCATAAAAGTAAAATCTGCAGTCAAGTGTCATTTGTTTACGCCGCCACAGCTTCCCGGAGAGCCTGCCCCCGCTGCTGAAAAAAATCCTAGAGGAAACAATGCACTGAAAATCTGTCCTGAGTCCTTCACGAAGAACTCCACAGTCCAGTACCATTCAACAAGTTAAACAAATCCTCCACAAGCTTGTGTAGGCAGGGTAAGACTCGCATATGGCCAATAGAAAAGTAATAAAAAAAGCAAAAAAAACCAAACAATTGTTTTGGGTGTGAACCTTGACAGTTATTACCGAGCAAAATGTTATACTTTCATTAAATGTTTTTGTTATTATGCCATATTCACAATTACTTACTAATTAGGGGTGGCATCTTCTTCTGTCAGTGATTCAGTCAGTGAAATCAGTCACAAGCCCCTGAATTAAATGTTGGTGACAGTTTGATTTTTGTTAAGCGTTTATGTAGTTATGAAGGCAGCACTTCATCCGGCTGGAAATATTAGTTGTTCTTCACTTAGGGTGTGTGGTTTTGGGAATTTGTGTGGGTGTGTGTGTGTGTGTGTGTGAAAAGGAGAAGAGGAGTCGAACTTACGCAAAGAAGCCCAATATGCCTTCTTCTCTGTAGACTGTGATGATAGAGTCAAACACCCCGCTGAGAGCAGAAGAAAATGTATGTTTTAATAATTTTCATGGCACTACTCAGTAAGGTTTAGATCTAAAACATTATAAATGTACCTGTATTTTGTTTCTCTCCCAATAAACTGGACCATACATCGCAATGTTATCACTGAAAAACAAGTAGAGGAAGAAATAACTGACATGCAGACTAGTGCCTTCCCACTCAGATTTGCCAGATCCAAACTGATAATACAAATGTATCACAACTGAAACCACTACAAAGACAACGTCTAAAAGTATCACATACGTTTTTCTTTCTACGTCAAGCTTTCTGAAAGACTCTTTCTGAAAAACTGTTGCAGACATTCCTGACATACCATGAAAGGGATGTGTGACAATGGTGGCACAGGATCGAGCTATCATCTCCTTGGTTGTCTGTGGAGGAAAAAAAAGCAAATGAAACATACGTATGAAACGAGATGTTGATGCCAATACATATACATGTACATGCAATCAAATGCATTTTTATTTCACAAAGATTAACTCACAAAAGTAAAGAAGCTAGTTTTAAAATCGCCCCCAGAAAGTAAACATAAGGTATAAGAAAGGTAATCCACTAAATTTCCCAAGAAATGCAAAGAAAAACTGTATCTTTATGGACAGTGTTACAGTTACACAATATTTGGCCACATTAGACACTGGGGTTAAAATGTATCCTTTTTTTCCCTTGTGTACAGTAAAGAAAAAGAAAAAAATAATTATGCGCCTAAATGCACTGTGTGTATTCTTGAGGTTTGACAAAAACGGTGAATGCATTTCCTTCATAAAAAAACATTTGCTATACTGAATTTTGAAAAGGTGCATTGTTTACGTATGTTTGCTAGCCTGCAGTCTCCTTCATGGCCTTTGTTGGCACATTGCTCTGGCACCCCACATCAGTGCCACCAACTGACAATCACTGGAGGAGCCTACAACTGGAGGCAGGACAGTGTACTGCGCTGCACACATGCATGATTGTGCATGATACAAATGAAATTGCGTCTGACTGGCAGACATTCAACAAAAGTCCACTGCACCCAGGATGCGCTAATTCACTGTCTGCATTTTAACTGATATTTTAAGAATTAAAAATCCATCAAATGATAAAGTAAAGACAAAACAGTGAGAAAGACGTTTGTGGAAGTGATGAATCTACTGATGAACCTGAAATTAAAGCTCATTAATTTTAATTTTGTTGGAAAACAAGACGATTCAAAACTGTACATCTTATTTAAGGACTCTCCTACTTTCATGTGGCAGTATTTCTCGTACACACACACGCTTAATCGTTTTAAACAGACTTGAAAAATTAGGACCCAGTCCTTTAAGTCTCGAAAGACGTTGTTGTTACAGGCACTTGAAACAGGCCATCTGAGTTTGCTCGTCTGATGTGTTCTCATCTATCTATCTCAAAACTTGTGCATGTGTCTTACCTCATTGACAACGTGCTGTAGGGAGCCCTCCACAGCCTTCTGCTGACTGCCCACTACCTGATTAACAGCAACAAACCTCAATATCATACAACTTTACAGATTTTCTTGCCATTTAATGCCAAAACACAGCAGACAGGTACCCTAAAACAAGGGAAATGGGAGATGGTGGATGACACGTAGCAAGAACAAGGACAAGGTTCATGGCCAGACACTGCATTCATGTCGAGTGCCATAATCCCTCGGCCACCAGAGGGGACAGGGATCATCCATCTTGTGTCCATTTTAGGGTTAAAACCCCAGGCAGTATAGAGCCCTACTGCGTTTGTGCCAGTTTATAATTATTATTATTATTATTATTATTATCTGAGATTGGTGATGTGGCTCAAATTGCTGTCAGATGGAACAAGCTAGAAAATGAAATTTGTCCTAATATTGGGAATTATGCGCAAATGCTTCCCAAGAAAATATGACAATCAGCTAGATAGTGGAGCTATAATAAATGCCCCAAAGGGAATATCTCATATCAAAATCAACATGCTCTAAAAAGAAGCCATAAAGGCCTGCCATGATGGATTATTCCCTATTTGTATGATGTGAAAACCAGTCATGTGACTCTACTTTTTGATTTTGATTTTTAAAAATACACATTGCAAGATATCCTCATCCCAAATCCTAAAATAAAAAAAAACAAAAACAACAAAACAGAATGCAGCATACAACAAATCAAGTTGATGAGGTAAAACATTAAATACATTGTGTTGTCTTTGCACTGTTTTCAATTTAGCATGCATCAAAAAGGTTTTATGTCTTAGTCAACTTTTTTTTGGCACTGGGGTTGTATTCACTGTATTTGAAAGTAACAACTAAAATGTGTCAAACAATAAATCAGAAACAAAGCTTACCTGAGCTGTTGTTTGTTCCTGACATTTCTGTAAGACAGCAGAGGTTAACATTATAAAACTGTTGTAGCAATAATATACATTGAATCAATATATATCGATGAAGTATTATTTTCAATAAATGAACTGATACAGGTAAGCCGATTTAGTTATTCATCCTCATTCTGATGGCACTCATAGGGTATGTAAATATAGCACAAAAAGTAAGGAAATGTGTGTTTGGCAGATTATTTCTTGGCTGTTACGATGCTTCTTTGCAAAATAATCTTATACCGTTGTTTGGCAGAGAAGATTTGGCAAATACGTCATGGGCGTAACCCACATACTCAGCTCTGCTGCTCATCCTAGAAATGCATGTTCCTTACAAAATGTGGTACCATTTAAAAAGGAAACAAAGGCATTTCAATGGTATAAGATCTATTGCCAAGGAGCACTGATAAAAGAAATAATCTACAAAACACAAAATTTCTTAATTCTTGTGCTATGTTTACATTGTACCCTGGTGTATACACATTCATGATATTGTAAACTGTATTGCAATGGACCAATCAGTGCCCAGACTGAATACATTTATCAGCAAGTCCAGCTTCTTATGCCATAAAATAGCAACACCTCCTGGAATTCTACCTCTGTTCCCATCCCAAGGTCAGTTGTAGACATCACAGACCCAGGAAAATAATCATAAGTTTTGTTTCTCCCAAGTTCTGTTTTTCTAAATTGGATATAATTGGATGTCTATTTGCACACATAGTATATCACAGCTCTCCAAAAGTCTGTCGACAACCATGCAGCAAGCTTCATCCCCTGCACCCTGGCCCATATGCAGGTCTCAACAATTATCACCTGAATGGATTTTTATTTTTTATTTTTTTTATTAATTAGTGTACATAGTACCAACAAGCATACTCATCATCATGATAGCAGCAGACAAATACAACTTCAGGCCAGAGGTCTGGATTGTACATTCTGCCGAAGGAACAGAATTTTTTTGACCGATAACCTGACGAATGTAACGGCCAGGAAATTTCAGCATCTAAGTGTGATGAATTCTTAAAATTTATATCATCACATCCTCACTTTTATCTTTAGAACAAGCTGAAGCTATAATGGTGATGGTGTACTCAATCTATTCAGACATACCTGCACAACTTTGCTGTGTACAACGGTGCCAATGGTGCCAGCACAGAGTCTTGGACCAAGCCCTTTGAAGAGACCCACTCTTCCATCAACCTTGATGATGTGCTTTGCTGAAACATTCACAGAAAACAAAGCAGAACACGTTATAAATAGGATTTTAAAACAAAGCTGAATGATGTAGATGGCAAACAGATGGAAACCCCAATGCTGTCATTTAAAAAAATTCAGATCTCGCAATCAGTATGTTGCCATGCACACTTAAGTTGAGCTACGGTCATAGCTTGATTAGGCCCATTTGGCCCAGTATTAGGTCAGTAACGATACACCAAACTCACGGTTTTTGACCCACGATTCGATGCAAACCTTGATTACAGAAAAAAACCAAACATTTTATTTATGTAACATTTCAGCAGCTTCTGGCGCAGTATTGGCAAACTGAACTAGTGTGAATGGATGAGCCTGCTGCGCATATCGAGGGCGTGTGGCTCATACAGTCTGATAACTGCACAGGTCCCTCACTCAACTAAATAAAGAGAAATGTCCCACAAAGCACCGTTACAGAACCAAACAAAGGTAACATAGTAACTCTAACAGTCTTTGGCAACTTATGTGAGGAAAAAAAAGATGTACTTGGAGAAGCATCTGTCCTCCTGTCTGTCCTACCGACTGCTCATTACATTTCTGTCCAACAAACAGCGTCTATCATCAGCAAAAACCTTTAACTAACAGTGTTTATGATGAAAAAAATTCTCCGCAACGGTCAGCCCTCTGGACCGAGACTTCAGTGAACTTTCCCCCTAAAACAGCCTCTGTCCTCACAAGTGACAGAGTCAGGCAGTAACCTGCTTACTGATGGCGATTATGTAATGTAATTTAGAGCGAAAAACGTAACTTCAATACTTTCCAGGATGTTTGGTGGGACAGGATCTCAATCACGACACATTAAAAGAGCATCCATATGACTACAAACTATCCGCAGGTTTAGATTGACAGGAGGACACCGGGGAAACACCTTAAAAGCACACACACACACCATCATCATGACATGTACCGTCACGTCGCTTTAGGAGCTGCAGCACCAGCTTTGTGTGAATTACAAAGCCGTTCCTATTACCAAAATACATTTATTAGCATTAGAGAAAGAAGCACCGGTTTGGGATTAATAGCAGTGGACTTTGAGGCGATCACTGCCCACGGCATCTCTTGCCATCCAACCTTACCAGCCAGATTGCCCCAGGGAGGAGAGAGGAGAGATCCAGGATTAGAGCCATACTAATCCAGTTTGGATTTGAGGCTGCTTCTGGCTAATGCCTGGTCCCAGAAAAATGAAATGGACAAACTGGATTCAGTCTGACCAAGCAATGGGAAATCAGGGACTGCTGTATCTGCATCTTTACAGACTTACGGTCTCCACCACAACATCCTAGAACTAACTGTAGGTGGAACATGTTTTAAGTTGACAGAATGCAAGACTCCACTGGGATAAGGAGAGGTGGACAGTGTTTACCTGATGTGGAACGTATAATCTGAAGATGCCGACCATTTTATCATCACCATCTTGTTGCTTACATTCATCCCGACATATAATCAGAAAATGCGATACTGTTAAAAGGTACGTAAAGATGTGGTCAAAAGTTTATAGACACTTGTAAAGAACATGTATATCGTGGCAGGCTTGATGTGACTTTGATAACAGCTGGTGACTTTTAATAATAGGGCTGTACCCATTAGCCATAAACACTACAATGGTAAAGTCTAAGGAGCTCAGCATAGCACATTATTGATTTGAAATCAGGAAAGTCACTTGCAGCCATTTCAAAAAGCAGTTACAGGTCCCAAGATCAACTGTGCCAACTATTACTTGTAGGTCAGAGTTCATACAGCACTTTTAAGGGTCATTTTCAAATTTTTCCAGCACCTTATCACTGGGGTAAAATACATATCTAGAGGAATGTATATATTATTTTTTTTCACTTTTTATCCCAATTATGTACACTGTATTATGCTGTAAACATCTACAATTATGTTTCACAATAGCAAAGGAGAACACAAAGTTTTATCCAAAAAAAATGGAAGCCACTTGGCATTCTTCAGGCACACTTGCATCGAGACAAAGAGAGACCTGAGAGCACCCTGTAATTTTCTTTTTTGACATAATTTTTTATTTTTCAAAATGCAGTGTTGGGAGTAACGCTTTACAAAAGTAATGCAATTAAATTACTGTGATGCCTTACTTTTTGCTGTAACGCAGTAATGTAAGGCATTACCCCCCCCCCCAAAAAAAAATTTACTAGGTACAAATCCCAGTAACGCACATGACAATGCATTTTAAACCCGAAATTAAGAGGTATGTTGTTTTTAGAGAACTATTGATTGAGGAGAAGACGACTGCAGCAGCAGACAATAGTGATGGGAATGGCAGTTCTTTTTACCGTACTGAATCTCTAGAATCCGTTCATTAAAATGATTCGCTCAAAAGATTTGTTCACCGAATCGTTCAGTGCTCTCCAACTCCCTAAACTGATAAACAGCCAAACGATCCGTCATTCAGTTCATGATTCAGCCCTGAGGTTCACGTTCACTTACTGAGGGACGGTGCGTTCACGGACTATATTACACATTCACAGGAGACGCAGCACTGCTTTGAGTGGTACACATGCACTAAAATTATTACACGGTGAAAGTGTCCTCTGTGCACAGTAAAATCGCTTAACATGATGCTACACGGATGTTAGCAACACAGCGCTAATTTTAGCAGTACGGTTACTGAACGTGAATCAACTCCTCTGCCCTGAGTGAGTGAGTGAGTGACACAGGACCACATTCAGCACAGTAAATTAACGAGAATCATGTCCTCAGCGACACGAATCATGAGTGAGTGACAGCGCAAACATGATTTGTGTCCTCAGCAGGTCGTTCAATGAACAAAGTGCTCGCTCATCATTCGCATCTTTGAGAATCATGCTCGCAAACGTGAGTGACTTTTACTGTGCAGTCAAATCACTTAACATGATGCTACAAGGATGTTAGCAACACAGTGCTAATTTTAGCAGTACGGTCACTAAACATAAATCAACTACTCTGCCCTGAGTGAGTGAGTGACACAGTGCCACTTTCAGCACAGTACGTGAACGAGAATCACGTCCTCGGCAACGGTTTTCTGTGTGCAGTAGGTTCGCGAATCATGAACGAATCACAGCGAGAACATGAATCACGTCCTCACAGTTCTGTCCCCGCCTGCACGCTGGCTGCGTCGTTCGCCGAAGATTCACAAGTGAGTCATGGTAGTTCCACTCCCGGCAGGCATGCTCGCGGCTGAGCTCAACTGAACTGATAAAGGAACGAATCAGTTCATGAACTGATTCCATTCAGTTTGTTCACTCAAAATATTTGTTCGTTCGAACGACACGTTTGCGACTGACACAACACTAGCAGTCAAGTTGGACTCTACACTGGCAAGATGCATATACGCTCATTATTTTCAGTTAGTCAGAGACAAGGATGTGAAGAACAAAGTGCACTTTGTGTGCAAAACCAAAAGATCTCTCTACCTTGCAAAATAGCGCAAGTAACTTAACAAAACATCTAGGGTAGTGCCACACTAACATTAAGCTAGTAACCAAAAGAAAGCAAACTGAGGATGAGAGCGAAGAAAAAACTAAGCAGCAAAAACTTACATTCTCCCGCCCTGTGAAGCTTGAACCTCGAGAAGTGAGGGGACTGTGGCAGAGTATGTTGTCAAAGATATGCTGCCATTTTCAACAGTGGATTCTCCATTTTTTAGAAAAATTGTGAGCAAGATCCCCGTCCAGGCTAGCAATAACAAGGTAAGCTATCATTGCCTCAACAGGTTAGTTCTGCTGGGCTACTGACTATAATATAAACAGCCAATAGAACAGTTTCTGTTCTATTGGTTTCTGTTCTACAGTTTCTGTTCTATTGGCAGTTTCTGTTTCACGTCAGTCTGTGTCCAGATAAAACATACAAAACCTTCATTAACATTAGCTAAAGGGCCTTACTTTTAATAAAGTAAGATTAGCCTAAATTGTAAGTCATGAAAAGGGGAGAAGTGAACATTTACTTTTCACACTTAAAGCTCTTAGGTATGTTAGTGCCTGGTGTGACGTTACAGAGACAAACTGAACAGTCCGGTTTCTGACTCTGGCACCTTCAGCTCTGGTGTTACTGTGCTGCACAGAGCATCTCTCCTGCTGCTGACACATGGCGCTGTTCGCTTATTCAGCAAAATTTATTAATATTGAACGTGTCATCAGTCCAAATTACATCAAATTCAACCTTCTCTTCAGCCATCCTTCTCTATTGCTACCAGGCTGCATGTGTAACGACACAATGACAATCGGGCGCTAACTTAACGAGTACACGTAACGTGATTAATGGTGCGTTAATTATTCTTTAGTGTGTTAACGCAATGGTTTAGCTAACGTTAGCGGTTAACATAAAGTGTTAACGTGCAGTGTTGGCCTTAGTTACTCAAAAAGTCTTAACTTGCATTCCATGTGACTGGAGAGCGCAGAGTCTCCCATTGCACAAATCTGCAAATCCTCTTTGCAGACCTTGCATGACGACACTCTTTGATTGAGTATATGACATTAGCATAGACATAATGTCAAGCACTTAAACTAACATCCAAGCACTTTTCAGACCTTGAAAACACAACACTGAAATTCAAGCACTTTCACGGATTTCAAGCACCAGTACGAACCCTGGTAGGTATAAGTGCATGGTACGGTTGAATCACTATCATGATCAAGAAGAAAAACAAACTTTCACCTCCTACTACCCTTTGTGGCACAAAGCACACATAATTTGTTCACCAGTTCTGTCAACAGGAGGGGTTCAGAACTCAGCCACAGGACTACTAGAAGCTTGTGGATGGATATCTAAGGTAACTAAGTGAGGTGAAAATGGCCATAAAAGGACATTTAAGCAACTTTGGTCACATTTTCAGAGGACCTATTTATCATAGGTTCATGACTGATGATTCATTATTGTAGAAAATATTGTAACTGAACACTGCAATGATATACATGTTCTTGACAAGTGTATGTAAAATTTTGACCCCGATTGTGTGTATATAAATAACTATATTCATATGTTTGTGTAGCAAGTAGGAGGTCCAAGCTTTCATTTCATTATGCAACACTGTGTTGTATAATGACAAATAAATCACCCTGGACCTTGAACCATCAGATAGTCCCCAAAGACACTGATTATCTCCTGAGAGATTTGAAAAGGTAAAGGTGGAAGCTTCAGCTCTGACAAAGATTACATTTTCTTTCATTTTCATAGCCTATGAAAAAAGCAAAACACTTATTTACTGGGCTGAACTAGTGCTTTTGCACAATTAGCCCAGAGAAATACTATGTGCGAACAACTTATACTATTGACCACCAGTTTTGGTTATTTTTGACTGTATTTTCCAACATATCGCAAGCCCACTCGTGATTTGAACTAGAGCCAGCCAATATATCGGTTAACAGGTGATGTTGGCCTCTCAGATATAGCTTCATTGACAAATTCATATATTGTCCAATATGCAGTGATACTTTTTGATGCAATTCATCATTTCCCAGGGGGTGGAAGCTCTAGCATGTTGACTGTTTTAAGTACCAATGGAGGCCATTTCATGGAGGCCACATGACATAAAAGATATTGAAAAAAAACTGCAATTATTTTGTATTAACATATTTATGCTAAGTAATTTAATGACTTGCCCGCCCCCCCAAAAAAACGATTTGTGTGATTCACAAGAGCCACATTTCAGGTCGGAAAAGCCGGACTGCGGGATTTATCAGGAAGAATCACACCCCTGTGCAGGCAGGCCAGGGTTGCCAGATACTGCGACAAATATCCCCTAAAATCTTACTTGTTTCCTTCACTGTAAAATCGGGAGATTAATGGGAGAAATTACTGATCGGGAGCATCAAGGGAGATGGGGTTAAAAATCAGGAGCCTCCCGCGTGAATTGGGAGAGTTGGCAACTCTGTGGAATAACGGCGCTGCACCGCTATACTGCTAGCTCAGTGCCACTAAACCAGTCTGGGGAGAACCCTGCAATAATCAGACAACAGCATTCGACAAAATAAAAGCTGCATCTTTTCAATATCTGTACCTCAGAACATAAGCATTACAGGAACAAAACATTTATCCATCTGCAGTGGATGTTACAACATGATTGTTGTAATCTACAATAATATTGTGTTCACACAGCAGCTTTGAGATAAGGCATTTTTTGACTCTGCTGTAGTGCTGGGCAGCATACTGGTTCACACCGAATTTCGATGTATATTTTCCATACCGGTGTATTTGATTACACAACGTTCAGAACGCTGCGCACCGCGACACTCTTTCAGACCAGACCCTTTTCAGTGTTGCGCTTCTAAACAGGTATGGTGCAGCTGCAAGGCGTGGTGATGGTAAACAGCAGTGCTCTGGTGTTAAGTTACCGTGAAGATGGCTAGGATAGACATTGCAGTTCATGACTTCATCCGCAGACGTCAAGGTGAGCAATTGGAAAGCTGCTGTGGTCCAGGAGATGCTAGCTCTCCACGGTCTCTGTAGCTGTCAGGTTGTTGTAGCGGCAAGCTAATAACGGTTGCTACTTTCAAATTAAAAGCCCCTCGCTAGGAACCCACTTCTAAACTCCAATGGGGTGCAGTGTAAAGCTCTTATTTTGAAGAAAAATTCGACCTGCTTCCTTTTAGCTGTCTGTTGCTTGAGGCAGCTAACGCGAGCACTCCGCAGCACGTTTCGTTAATAGTGGGGGTTTAACATCGGTGTGTGTTTGATTAAGGAGGCGAGAATATGGGCCACGGGTCTATAATTAAGTAAATCTATCAAGTGTCGCCACATTTCTTCCGATGCATATGTTGTACGTCACTGTTCATGCCCAACTTTGTGCTTCACGTCACACCACATGTTTATTTTCGGGAAAGAGGGAATATTAAACCTCCCTTTTAAGGCAGGAACATCCCGGCCCAACCATTGGACGTCTGAAGCGTTTGGGAGACTCGTGCGAGGTCGGGAACAAATATGTTTGGTGTGTTCAGCTGTGTCGGACGCTTTCAGAGCCGCGCGGACGTTGTCGGCTCCGACTGAGCATGCGAAGTCTGAGGAGGAGGGCCGTCGGACATCTGAGCCATTGGACGTCTAAGCCATTGGATTCTCTGATTGGTCGTGTGCCAGCTGAATGGCCGTTGTGATTGGCGGTGTGCTAGCGGATAAGCGCAGTGTGTGGGAGGGGCGGAATATTGTGTGCGCTTTGTTTTTCTATGCACTCCGTTCCGTCATTTCTTGTTTTCACGTTTTCATGTTCTGCAGTACTGGCACGAGATTAGTTATGTCCGTTCAGGACGAATTAATTTGTGCTTGCTGCGTGTTTAGTATGCAGCTGTTTTTATCTGAAATAGTTATGTTTCGTTTTGATCGAAAGTAAAGAGAATTGCGTACATAAGCCTCTTGTTTACAACTCACAACACAAGTGCCGCCCGCTTATTGCATCTCGCGCAAGCGCGGAACATATACACTACTGTGGAGAAGGCAGCACTTCGAAGCGGTGTGTTTCAATGCAACTTTTCTGCCGAATGGGTCAGACAAGAGGCAATGGAGTGGTCGGATAAGGCAGTTGGATGTCTGGGGGCCTTTAGATAGAAAGGGCGGCAGAGTGCAGCCTTTACCTTGCTGCAAATGTGGCGCCTTTTCTATCTTAAAGGGGCTAGTAATTCCTCTCTCAACCAGTAGAAACTGTTGTGAATACCTGATTATGCATGAAAAAAAATACATATATATCCACACACCGTGAAACCATTACAATTTTGAAAAATATCGTGATACACATTTTTGGTCATACCGCCCAGCACTACTCTGCTGCACACATCTCTCTCAGAGTTGGATGACAAAGGTGACAGTGCCTCCTCAGATCTTGACTGATTAACTGGGCTTGCTGTAATAGTTATCATTTATGCCTGCAGACCCTAGCTTCAGCTGAAAATGGCTAAGGTGATGAGTAGTTGTTGGTAGGCAGAAGGCATGCTCAGTGTGGGTCTCATTCAGTTCGTGCTTCCCAGCAAGTTTATAAAATCTGAAATGTGTATTCAGGGTTTCTGCAGGTTTGAACAAGAAATTTAAGACTTTTACAGACCTTTTTAAAGACCATTTTGAACTGAATTTAAGACCAGTGCAAAGGGGTAAGATAAGGAAAAATGTGGTCTTAGAATTACTTTAAAAATAACCACATTTATTACCATTCACAGAGCAACTTAAACAATGAAGAATGGAGTGAGTGAGTGTGTGTCAGGGTTATTATAGTGTTTTAGGTTTCATTAGTTTTTATTTTAATTGAGTTTTTCAGTTTGTTTTTACTTCAGTTTAGTTTTAATTAGTTTTACAAGTGATTAAGTAGTTTTAGTTTAGTTTAATTTTAATTTAATTTAGTTAACTATAACTACAGTAACTATAATAAAAACTCTAGTCGCTTGACTACGAGACGGCAGAGGTGGTGTAGAGTCTGGATCGAGCAGAACCAGATGAACTTGAACTGGGAACTGGTGACAAAAGCGTACAAAAGTATGTGATAGCGTGACTTCACTGGAGACTTTTAGAAACTAACTGTTTCTTTTTCCAACACTTGTTAAATTTACACTTTCCCATAGTTGTAGCAGATTCCGCTGTCAAAGTCTTTCTGGAACTGGCAAAGTGTGTGGCGATAAATTCCGACCTGGCTGTTGGCAAAATGCCACTTATATTCCTAGATACTTCAGAAAGAAGTACAACACACGGAGCTGTCTGTGAATCTCACCAACACATATCCCCAAAACAATAAACAAAATAAAAAAAAAAAAAAGGTGATGGAAGCGGTAAATGAACATACATATTCAAGACCTGACTAAATGTAATTTAAGACTTACATGCAAATTATGGACATATTTAAGACTTTCAAAGGCCTAAAATTGAAATTTTAGACTTTTTAAGACCCTGCGGAAACCCTGGTATTGATTTTCATAAATAGACAGTATAGTACATTCACCTCTAAACTGTGCTCAGCCAAAGTACTTCAGCACATTTACTAAGTGCAAGCTTGTTGTGTTGTCACAATAATCTCCAGTTCACTGCTTGACACTTAATGTTCCTCTGAACAGAAATGCCTGCTGTGGTCTAGCTCTGCTGTAAGCGCTCAGTATTTGTTCTTGAGGTTATGACTCGGCTGCGATAATTTCCCCCAGACCACGATAGTTTAACATTTCCTATCTGACAGCTCTGGATGTGCACCTTATTCCGTTAGTATGCTCGCAAATGTACAAGTTGTTCTCATAACATTTCACACTCACCATAAGCAAACAGTCCAGGAAGCTGGTAGACTTGTCTGCCAAACAGGTTCCTTCCCAGGGTTGGAGGGAGCGGCTCGTGTCCTACCTAACAACACACACAACAATAATTAGGCACAGCTATGACTAATATTAACTGTAACTGCTATCCAAAGCATTTTTACTGTGCCTCCACAGCTAAAACCGAGGCTTTCCCACACTTCCTGATTTCTACTTGACCACTTTTATCAACTTGTTGCCATCTCCGTCTTAATGTTTTGTTCGTTTTGTCAGTTAAATTAATTTTAGTCCTCACACGATATAGTTTTGTATGTGTGCTACTTGCCCCGTCTTTAAGATGTTGGCTAAATAATTAATTATAACGCTGAAGTTAGCTAACGTTAGTTATCAACTGCTAGTGTTAGCTTACAAGCTATGTTAGTGGGGGAAAAGGCCCAGTCAGTCAATAACAGGCTCCCGAATACTGCGCTCGCGATGCAGCAATGTAAATAATTTGTCATACATTGGGATAGTAAGGTAACTGGTACCATCTGCTGTAAAACAAACAGCATATTAGCGCCAAGAAAGGTAAGCTGGTGACTGACCTTTTACTTCTTTAATCCGAGTAATCAATCAGGGGTGGAAACTAGAAATCTGTCCATCAACTCAAGAAATAATACTGCAACATAGAGAGCTGCAACAGAGCTGCTCAGCAGACAGCTAAGCCACGTACCTGATCTGTCAAGAAATTCAGTGTTTCGCAACCGTGTATGCCTTATCTTGTTAACATTTAAAAAGATAACTCAAGTATTTTTGAATACGTCTCAGGACCAATGTGCAGTCTGTCTAGATCACATTTAACAAGCAAACGACACATCAGTGCAGTAACTATGTAGTATATCTGGTTCACACACTCGCGTCCGCCCACTGCAGAGTATTTTGGAAACAGAAGGTCATAGGGACAACAGACGGACCTGTACTGTAGCTGATATTGTCGTCGGAGTGATTGCTGCCATGTGTATTATATACATGCTGAATTAAAGAGCACATGACAGTGATTCATGGAAATGCTTAAGTCTTGTCTAAACTCTACATTCATTTACTGAAAAGCGAGGCAACATTAAACTGCTCTATATTCAATGGAGTTTGACAGTTGCGTCCACAAGCTACTACCTACTTGGCTTCTACTGTCAAGCTATACGGCTGACAAACCATAAGTCAAGCTGGCCCTGCACCAGCGGCATCTTCCAAGCGTCTATATATACATTTCCCTCTTACCTGGATCAGGACCTTAATGTACATCAGGGGGTGGGAGAGGACGGTCAGCCCTGATCCCAGCAACACTTGACCACACGTGTCCGCCATTTTTGGAGAGCTAGGGGACACAGGAAGTTGTTGTTGTTCTTCTTCTTCGTTTTCATTTGGCTTTTATTGGCGGTTGGCAACCAACTTTTAGGTGCATTTACCGCCACCTACTGGACTGGAGTGGGGGATATGAGATGGTCAGAACTAGAGAATAATGATAAAACCTACAAAAAACATAATAACAATAATAATAATAATAATAATAATAATAATAATAATAATAATAATAATAATAATAATAATTATTATTATTATTATTATTATTATTATTATTATTATTATTATTATTATTATTATAAATAAAAAGATGCTAACTACTATATCCTATAGCCTCTCCTGAGTTTAGGTATTTCATTAAAACACTCAATGCCTTTTGTGACGTACTCCCTAGTAAATTTCCTGAAGTCAATTCCAGCTTTACTTTTCAGCATTTGGATCACCTCCTGTCGTTCCTCCCTGTACTTACTACACTCCAGCAATACATGTTGGACTGTTTCCGGTTGTGTACATTGTGAACAAAGTCCTGTTGGATGTTTCTCTATTTTACTGAGTGTGGTTTTGAGTCCTGTGTGTCCTATTGTGAGTCAAGTTCTTCCTCTTCCACTTTCCTCTGATTCCTGCCCCATATTACTCTATTTTTGACTTGTGGTTGTACACTGTAAAGATGTCTTCCTGTGTTCCTATTATCCCAACTTTCATGCCAGATTTTTTACATGCATTTACAGATGATAGATTTGATTTCTTCCTTGTTTAGTGACATTTCGATGTTTATTGTGTTTGATTTTAGCACTTGTTTGGCCAATATATTTGCTTCTTCATTTCTTCAACTCCTACGTGGGCAGGAAACCAGAGGAAAGAGACATCCAGATCTGTATTGTATAGTCTGTATATTTCTTTTGATATTTCCAGTAAAAGATCTTGCCTGCATGAATTCCCTGACTGAATACTTGTAAGTGTTGAGATACTGTCTGTTGCTATTGTTACTTTGTGTTGACTACTATCCTCCACCCACTGCAATGCTAATATTATCCCCATCATTTCAAATTCTAATTTCCAGTGGCATTTCTCCCACTTCTACCTGAAGTGCAGATATTGGACAGGAAGTTGTTCTCTTCGCTCTTGCTCATATAGTGCCCATATTTAATGTAATTGTAACGGTACTGCCAGTTTGTGTTAGTATTAGGGCTTTTCCAAATAACAAGAATTAATTTCCTGGCAAGAAGTGTGACAAAAACAACCATAGTTGATTGATTTGTTGAGAGAGTGATCCCCTCCGGGGAGGCACCAATTATAGCCATAATTGGTTTGGGGCTAATCCTTTTCATACAAACATAGGAGATGCAATCAAAGAGACAGCCAGAAGGAGCTCAGCACTGGGCACGACCAAAACATGTGGCCAAGGGTGGCTTCCACCTGGTGACATCTTTCGCACCTTGGATCTATATCGGCATATAGTTTAGCCAGTCTGCTCCAGGAGAGGTGAAGCCTGTGAAATACCTTAAACTGAATTAGACCATGTCTGATACAGATAGATGATGCATTCACTCGACTTACTGCCAGTTGCCAGTTCACACCTGGTATCTGCAGATTAAGATCCTCCTCCCATTTGGTCTTTATATGGTGAAGGGCAGGAGCAGCTACATTTTGGATTGTATCATATACAAATGAAACAAAGCCTTTTGTTTGTGGATCCCTGTTAACACAATCATGGATCCAATCTTCCTCTCTGGCTACTAGGGAAGGTGGAAAACATGTCTTAGTGTAATTTCGAATCTGCAGATATCTGAAGAAATGGGTGTTTGGAATGTTGAAGCGCACCTTTAGATAGTCAAACGAAATAAAAAGGCCATCTTGGGCGACCTTGGGGTTTTTAACCCTAACTCTTAAGACATGCAGAACAGCCACAGAGCCACTACCGTACTAATTATGAAAGACTATAGTCATATTTTATATCAAATTAAACAGTGGAAGCTGGGCTACAATGTGTAAAAAACATGTTTATATGACCCAAACACAGCTCAAACATTACTCCAATAAACAAGTAAACATCAAACTTCATGAATCACCCTAACCCTAGCCCCTAAACCTAGAAAACTGGCTTGGGGCTTAAAGGGTTAAAAAAAAAATCCTTTACATATATGAGACTTCTACTTTTCCACAGCTTAAATGCTGGATCTATGAGAGAGGGAGAAAAAAAGGGGTTGGCAAGAATGGGACTTGATTGAAACGGTTTCTTATGTCCAAAATGTACTCTGAATTGTGACCAGATTTGGAGGGAGTTCCCAATTATTGGATTATTTGTATGGTAGCGCTTGCTAATCGGCATCGGAGCACATGCCAAGGCAGCCAGTGAGTTGGGCAAGCTAGAGTGTTGTTCCATAAGTAACCATACTGGTGCCTCATGTTCAGGGATGTTAGATGTCCAATATGAAAGGGCATGAAGGTTAGCTGCCCAGTAATAGTGCACACCTTATGCACCTTAAGCACACATACCTCAGGGACCGCCCTTTTCCTGAAAGGGGCCACACCACTCTTACAACAATGGCAACTGCAGATGCAGGAGACCCATCAACAGAACTTAAACCCCCTCCTCTTTCACACTGAAGTTGCTGGTATAGAAGTATTTTGGATTTCCAGTGAGTTTTTTATCATTTTGTTTGCAGGTTATAAGTTTCCAATTGACTGAAGATAATTTATTGTTACATTATGATGTTAAAGGAGAACTTCGGTCGATTTAAACATGCAGCTTCATTGCTCAAGCTACCCTTGACTTGCCAGTACTACTACTTTTTTATTCTTTTGAGTTATACACGCTACAGTGCTGTCATGTAAGGTGTCTGCTGATGTTGCATGACTTTTGGGGTGAGATGTGGAGCATGTTAAGAAGCTTAAAACACAGTGTAAAGTTCTGACCCTATGCTGTTATCTGTAAATGCTAACGCACCGTTCATGGAGCCCTGTAATGGTTGGACCAAATGTGTTCGCGTCTTTGGTACTGGCAAGCCAAGGGTAGCTTGAGCAATGAAGCTGCATGATCAAATCGACCGAAGTTCTCCTTTAATGTTTTAAATTTGACAATGTAGTGTGGTACATTGCGAACAAAGGTCAGATATTATATTGCATAAAGTCTAGTCTAAAAATGTCATAGCAACCTGTGCTTTAAAAAAAAATGTAAAAACGAGAATCGTATCGAACCGTGACCTTAGAATCGAAAAAGTAATCAAATCGGGGATTTGGAGAATCGTGACACCACTAATTATAATATTAGAAAAGCAAATAGTTAGTAGTTTTGAAAAAATAAATTATTGAAGGAATAGTTTTTGTTACCTTTGGAGAAAACAAATCAGGGTATGGTGAAAGAATGAAAAGAGACTGCTGTGTTTCAGCAAAGAAACTTTATTGTATGATCAGTTTAGGTCTGCAGCTCCTGTTGTTCAGTGAGCGCAAGGCAGACAGTCCTCCTGTTGACCTGTCTGTCAGCACATCTGAACAGCCTTTCTCTGTAATGGTGAAGTGAGCAAAGGTGGATTAGGAAAAAAGAAACAATAAGTGTAATAAAAGAGTGCTCTGTGTGTGTGTGTGTGTGTGTGTGTGTGTGTGTGTGTGTGTGTGTGTGTGTGTGTGTGTGTGTGTGTGTGTGTGTGTACAGTATGTTCCTAATGTGCTCATGTGGACACTCACAGCACTTGTAGAGGGTGTTGAGCCTGGCAATGTCATTGCGACTCATCTCCTTAGCATTGCCAAAAGACACATTGGAGTTAGGGATGGGGACCATGGTGGGCTGGTTGTTTTTAGAGAAGGCATACCTAGAACAGGAAACAGAAACGTTAGAATGAACCACAGCACATTGTACACGCACAACCCACACATCTGTCTCAATACACAGCAGAGCTGAAGAGAAGCCACTCACCTGTGGTACTGCATGACAGAGTTGTAATCATAAGGAGTGCCCTGGTTGAGGGTGGCAATCTTTCTGAAGTTGTGCTCCATTCCTAAAAACACAGGATAAAGTGAGCATTTCATGGTTTAACATTGGCTCTTGACATAAAGTACTCTCAGCTGCAGGAGAAAGGTTGCAGGGCTCTGTGGTTTGGCATTTATGGCTTTATATTCAACAAATACTGCATTCCTGGACCTGTGATGATAGAGCTGTTTTTGCCCTGTGGTCTACTTTTGACTTTTTCAGCCAGGTGGGCAGGGGCGGCCTTTGGGTTCATCGAAATTATTTACCTTGTTTAAATTCTCCACGAAAATTCCTCAGATATACTATATGAGAATGAAATGCAAGTCCAACCAATATTTATACCACTTGCGCACTCTCTATATCTCAGTCATGGTTATCTTATGTGTCTACCCATTAATCTACAGATTTTTGTGTAGCCTATATTAATTTCATTCTTCTTGTTCAGGCATCACAGAACTTTCTTGGTCACAAATGAAAAAACAAAACAAAAAAACAATCTGCAATTTAATTTGTTCTTAAATTAACGTAGAATGGAGCAAAGCCTCCTGGGAATGGGAAACGCATTCATCCAGAGTCTATCACTCTGCATTTATCCAATGAACCGATGGCAGGTCAAGTCTATTTACAGAAATGTAGGGGGATAAATGAGCAGCCCCTAGTCCAATGGCATGACCCTACAAGGTAATGACATACGTCAGACAGAAAGTGAGCAAGTTCAAGGAAAAGTACAGGAATTTTAACAGTGGAAGGATTTGCGTAGTTGCTTGTTGTTTTACTCATGGAAGGCAAGAAGAGAAAGGTGGAAGGAGGGGCCAAAAAGGCCAGAATGAAGAAGAAGGGAATGATGGAGGCGGATGCATCAAAGTGCTTGAAAATTACAGATTTATTCTCGTGTCAACGAGTGCTGCAAGTGAATTGACCAAAAAACAATTGGTGGAGCTCAATCATTGATATTTTTGCTAGGCGAGAACTAGCACAAGCTAGTCAAATGTGTATGGTAATGACTAATTAGTGTAAATTTCCATCTACCCACAAAGCTCTTTTTATACTGCACTTAAATATCTATAGCTCCTTACAAATTTATTGAAAGTTCCTGGTTTTCCAGTGGTTGAATGGCTTGTTGTATTGCATTAGCACTATCCATAGTTCCTTTCTCCAAATGTATACAATGCTATTACTTTGATTTATACAAAAACATATGTTCCTAATCAGTGCTGGAAATTATGAATGTACGGATGTGAATAGCAGTTGAATGGCCTGTTTAGGCCTGTATTGAAAAAGAAAATTTTGGTCTTAGGCATCATCCAAGTAAGCTATAGTTACAGATGCCAGGGCATTAACTTCAGATACTTTAAATTATGTATGTGTCTACTATTATAAATGTTGTTGATCCAGGTCTGTCATACAACATAGTTTTATCAGTTTATTTTGATGTTATATTTCAGCATCTGCATCTGGTGTTGGGCCGGTGGTGGGCCAGTGCGGTCAGAATTTCCCCTGTGAATTTTGGTGCTCCACTCTGCCCCTGGAAGTAGGGTTGTGTAAACACGTTCTAACAGTATGTCACACATCAAATTTTCCTTCTTGTTTGCTCTCAGAATGGATATCTGTCTCAAGCAAAGTTGAAGCACATATCACAGTGTAAAAATACTCCATCATAAATAAAATTCTTGCAGTCAAAAAAAAAAAAAAAAAAACAAGACCAAGAGGCTCTCTGAGACTAGTTGTACACAACAACCTCACAATGACAATCCTTACCGATCAGTGTTTAACAGCTACTTTATATACCATGTTCACTATTAGTTTAGCCTGTAAGCATTGAAACATTTGCTGAAAAAATCAAAACAAAAAACTAAATGAACCCAAAGTATTGGGGTATTTGGTCATAAACCAAAGAGTTGTCCATCCATCCATCCATCATCTTCCGCTTTATCCGGTACCGGGTCGCGGGGGCAGCTGTCTGAGAAGGGACACCCAGACCCCAGACTTCCCTCAACCCGGACACTTCCTCCAGCTCTTCTGGGAGGATCCCAAGGCATTCCCAGGCCAGCTGGGCGACATAGTCGCTCCAGCGTGTCCTGGGTCTTCCCCGGGGTCTCCTCCCAGCGGGACATGCCAGGAACACCTCCCGAGGAAGGCGTCCCGGGGGCATCCGAAACAGATGCCCGAGCCACCTCAACTGGCTCCTCTCGATGTGGAGGAGCAACGGCTCTACTCCGAGCTCCTCCCGGGTGACAGAGCTCCTCACCCTATCTCTAAGGGAGCACCCCGCCACCCTGCGGAGGAAACTCATTTCAGCCGCTTGTATCCGGTAACCAAAGAGTTGTACTCATTGGAATGTGGATGTCATGATGATGCTCAATGAGCCATAGGTAATTGTTTGTTTTTGTTTACAGAAGCCAAGAAAAAAGGCCAGCAAACAAATCCTTTTGAATACACTGTAGTGTACTGGGTCCCCTCTCTAATACTTTTTTTTTCTACTGGTCAAATATCCCTCCTAAACCAGCTGAATTCAGGCTTTCGTATGCATAGGGAATGTGTAATCTTTGCATTTACACCCGGGCCAATTGACCCCTGCAGTAGACCTGGGTTTTCATCACCTCCGCTCGTCTCGGATTTGATCTACATGCAAGACCCAGGTAAACATCCTAAATCTCACTGTGCAAAGTGATGGTGCATTATCAAAATCTGGTAGTGGTGCATAAATAAGGAAAAATAAGTTCAGTCCTATGAAATTTGCTCAGTGGTGTTTTAAAGCCAACAAAGCTCGACCTCCCAGCTTTGAAAATACCTGGATCACCGACCAAGGCTCTTCTACACTTTCCAAATGTTACTGGACCAGATGGTTCAAATTATGATGATGCTAAAGATAAAAATCACTGACAGGCTGTCTTTCCTGTTGGAGGTGGGAATGGGGTCAGTAGGCGTTTTTGGTGGAAAAGAAGTATAACATGCCAATCTGAATAATAAACAGCTCAATTACCAGACACAACATTCTGCAGCAGGACTTTGATGTGGTTGTCCCGGTCAGAGCGGGTCTGCTCATGGTTGAATCCCAGAGCATGGAGCAGCTCATGCTGGACGGTGCCGTGATAAAGGCATCCACTGCGGGCCAGGGACACCACCTGTTTACCACCACTACGGCCAACATAGGAGTAGCAGCTGGACAGGATCAGAGGTGAGTTAAAGGACACTTAAGACTTAGAAAAGCTTTCAATTAAAACCAAAAAAAGTTGTAAGTGTAAGCAGCTTTTTCACCCATTCCTGGATTCAATGCTCAGCCAGTCACGGTCACTGCTTCTGCTGGGCCTGAAGCGGATGCAGGAGAAGGAGGAAAAGGACTCCAGTCCACGGGTGATGATAGCCTTCTCACGGGAAGCTGGCAGGACAGTTCCACACAACATTTAGGCTGTATAGCTCTAATATACGTATGACTGCTTTTCTTTTCTGATAATGCTTAGAGAAAGTAGGGGTCATATCATATAGAAGATGGTTATATAATCACAACAGAAAATTGGATGATGGACTTATTAGCTTCTGATTTACAGGTTTTATGAATCTTTTCTGTTCAGATTTACGTCTAACTGGCCACTGCTTCTTTTTGTCCATGTTATGACTACCAAGGACCGGACTGCTGGTAACTACACGTCACTGTTAACACTGAGCAACAAATGTGCTCTTTTGCATTTGTTTCTGGTGTATCATCTGGTAGATCTCTGCTCTGTCTCAATCCAAGGCGTGTGTGAGACACTTACAGAAGTGACTGGCAATGTAATATGGGATGTAGACCTTCCCATCAGTCCACTTCCCCCACTTGCAGCCTCGGCTGGTGCAAGGGTCTGCATTTTTCTCTGCCTCACTGTTAACGGCGATGTCTCCACCAGTTAGGATGGGATCTTCTTCGGAACGGACTGAAACACATAATTTAGACAAACTTGAAATCCTGTTAGACTGTGACTAATAGGATACAAAAATTAATTGCACCATCACTAACTGCCATGAGAAACAAGGTGACACTCACTCAGATTCCTGTTGGCTCTCTCCAGAAGTTCAGAGACAGAAAGGTCTCCCAAGTCCCTCTCTGCAGTGCTCTCTGCTTAATGTCAACAACAACACAGTTGCACTTTGTGTAACAATGCACCTGTCGCAATACTGTGCAAATCAATACAACTGGTCTGATTATTAGAATAAATTATATACCTGTCTGGAGTTGCAGTGTGGATTAGGTGTAAAACAAACAAACAAAAACAGACAGATTAGAAATAGATAGAGCCAAATGAATGTAAGTGACATTGTAAGGGTTACAGAATGTATCTGCCAAATACTGTCATTCTCACATTACAACTGTTAAAGGCAGCCAATCTTTAACATGCATTTATAACATCTAAGTGTTGTGATGCAGCTCAACAAATGGCCTGGTATCACAGTGTGCTGTCAGCTTCAATTGTTCCTCTGTTATCCTACCTCACTGTCAGCCCAACAGCAGGCAGACAGCAGCAGCAAAGCCAGAGTGGAGAGCCTTAAAACAGATGTGCAAGCCATCCTAGCAGACCTGCAGGACGCAGACCGAAATCAGCGACAGCTTCCATCCAGATAAAAAAGACGGGGCTTGAACCATTGAAATAAAGTGAACAATTCTCCATCACATTCTACTGCAGACTTTCACAGCAGAACTCACCTTGGATCTTCTGTGTGGAAATGAACGACTGACGTGTCACTCCAAGCCTTTATAACTGCTTCACTGCGTCTGTAAGCCCAAATATAGAGTACCTCAGAAATAGAAAGAATCAGCAAAACTCACAGGTTTATCAGTCATGTGATGTACATACTCACATGCACATACAGTTAGACCCCCATACCACTATGGTTGTGAAAAAGGACACTTGTTGCAGTTGCATCCTCTATCATTATGTCAGTGTCATATACAAAATGAGTAACCACACGTTAATGTAAGCTATGGAATGTTATACAAGGTCTTAACAAATAAGACTTGGTGTATTGGAACAACAAGTCCTATGAGCTCAACTGCGAGAGCCTAATATTTAACAGGGTTTGATATTTTGTCTATATTTTTCCTTCCTACACTTAGTGAGAACAGAGAATAGTCAGAATATTTAAGAAAAAATACAAAATACAAATAAACATGGGAAGTAACATGGGAAGCAAGCATGCGAGTGAGTGTGTGTGTGTGTGTGTGTGCGTTTGTGTGGGTGGGTGGGGTGGGAGAGACTCTATGCTGACTCTGTATTCAGAGCAAGGTCAGATAACAGGCTTATCAAATACAGTATGTGCAACATTTGATCACCTGTGTATGTTTATCAAGCAGTTTCACTTGGCCCTGTACATGAAGGCCAACATGTGAGAATAACAGAAAGTGTGAATATTGATCACCTATGCAGGTTTAGATAGGTGTTTTTCCAAGAATAAATGATCACCATTTTTTTGACTGAAAAAAATCAAATAAATAAAGGTCAAATCTGATGTGATAGTGAATGCCAGGGCGATGCTTCTACCACATTTCCACCAGAATTAGTGGGTCTACACAGGGTTTTTAAGAATCGCATACTGATCCCATTCCCACTTCCCACAGGCAAGACAGCCCGTCAGGCATGGGTCATTACATTACATTTAGGCTAAAGCAGAGGTGAGCTGAGGTGATAAAAACCCAGTCTACTGCAGGGTCAACTGACCTGGATATAATGCAGAGTTAACACATTCCCATTGCACACAAAAGCCTGATCTAAGCAGATGGGATAAGTGGGACTTTTGACCAGTGATATCAATCACCTATATTTTGACAGGTCAGAATATGTACACGCTGTTGCAAACAGAAACAGGCTGACTTCAAGTTGAGGTATCTGGATGTATATTTTTATTCATTATTAGTATTCAATCAAGTTTGCAAGCGGTTATTGTACAGTTATATGAAAGAGTACATTTGTAATGATGTCACTTTTCATTTCTCAATAGCCCAGCATAACAGCAATTATAATCATGTTCTGAATTTCATGAAAGCATACTCATTAAGCACAGGGTGCCTCTGTGGTTTGGCTTGAAGATAAAAACTTGCAACAATCTGCCTCTATACCTCTTGAGCCCCTGTTGAAAAAAGAGGAAACACGTTCAGAATATTAAATGAATATGCACATGTTTGGGTGCATTCACACACAGGCACACAACCACACACACAGTGAAAAATGTGTGTTCTGACTTTTTTCCACAGAATTCTGACTATT